>NC_091117.1:203962687-204262687 GCF_040183065.1 Periplaneta americana | reverse complement strand
ATTGCCATTTTGATGCTATCGTGTAAGAAGTAAGTGAAGGGGGAATACAGGGCCGCATCCCATTCCTCGGTATGGCCATTATTTCCGGAAGTAGAGACTCAAATATTTTAGGTACCCAAAAATTGGGGCTAGAAAAAAGGGCGACGGATTTGCAGGATTTTTGCGCAGATTACTAGAGAAGATGCTGGGATGCTACAGTTAAAAGGGCGGGCCTCTGAGCCTATTCATTCTCCTTGTGTAGAAAAAAGTCTGTTTTGGAAGGTCAAAATGACCATTTTTTTAAATTTTGCCTGCCTCTCCCGTCCAAACGCGCGGGGATAGAGAGTTGTCCTTTATACTCAAGATAGAGTTCGACGAGCTGTATTCAACGCACCCATCGGCTGTGTTCTGTCTATACGTTCTGCGGAGTTATGGCGGCTAGAATGTCGGCGGAAAGGTGGTTTAAACCCTTCCCCTTTTTTTTCTCGAAAATCAGAAAGTGTTCGCGATTGCCATTTTGATGCTATCGTGTAAGAAGTAAGTGAAGGGGGAATACAGGGCCGCATCCCATTCCTCGGTATGGCCATTATTTCCGGAAGTAGAGACTCAAATATTTTAGGTACCCAAAAATTGGGGCTAGAAAAAAGGGCGACGGATTTGCAGGATTTTTGCGCAGATTACTAGAGAAGATGCTGGGATGCTACAGTTAAAAGGGCGGGCCTCTGAGCCTATTCATTCTCCTTGTGTAGAAAAAAGTCTGTTTTGGAAGGTCAAAATGACCATTTTTTGAAATTTTGCCGGCCTCTCCCGTTCAAACGCGCGGGGATAGAGAGTTGTCCTTTATACTAATGATAGAGTTCGACGAGCTGTATTCAACGCACCCATCGGCTTTGTTCTGTCTATAAGTACTGCGGAGTTATGGTGGCTAGAAAGTCGGCGGAATGGTGGTTTAAACCCTTCCCCTTTTTTTCTCGAAAATCAGAAAGTGTTCGCGATTGCCATTTTGATGCTATCGTGTAAGAAGTAAGTGAAGGGGGAATACAGTGCCGCATCCCGTTCCTCAGTATGGCCATTATTTCCGGAAGTAGAGACTCAAATATTTTAGGTACCCAAAAATTGGGGTTAGAAAAAAGGGCGACGGATTTGCAGGATTTTTGCGCAGATTACTAGAGAAGATGCTGGGATGCTACAGTTAAAAGGGCGGGCGTCTGAGCCTCTTCGTTCTCCTTGTGTAGAAAAAAGTCTGTTTTGGAAGGTGAAAATGACCATTTTTTTAAATTTTGCCGGCCTCTCCCGTCCAAACACGCGGGGATAGAGAGTTGTCCTTTATGCTCAAGATAGCGTTCGACGAGCTGTATTCAACGCACCCATCGGCTTTGTTCTATCTATACGTACTGCGGAGTTATGGTGGCTAGAATGTCGGCGGAATGGTGGTTTAAACCCTTCCCCTTTTTTTCTCGAAAATCACAAAGTGGTCGCGATTGCCATTTTGATGCTATCGTGTAAGGAGTAAGTGAAGGGGGAATACAGGGCTGCATCCCGTTCCTCGGTATGGCCATTATTTCCGGAAGTAGAGTCTAAAATATGTTAGGTACCCAAAAATTGGGCCTGGAAAAAAGTGCGACGGATTTGCTGGATTTTTGCGCTGATTACTAGAGAAGATGCTGGGATGCTACAGTTAAAAGGGCGGGCCTCTGAGCCTCTTCGTTCTCCTTGTGTAGAAAAAAGTCTGTTTTGGAAGGTCAAAATGACCATTTTTTTAAATTTTGCCTGCCTCTCCCGTCCAAACGCGCGGGGATAGAGAGTTGTCCTTTATACTCAAGATAGAGTTCGACGAGCTGTATTCAACGCACCCATCGGCTGTGTTCTGTCTATACGTACTGCGGAGATATGGCGGCTAGAATGTCGGCGGAAAGGTGGTTTAAACCCTTCCCCTTTTTTTCTCGAAAATCAGAAAGTGTTCGCGATTGCCATTTTGATGCTATCGTGTAAGAAGTAAGTGAAGTGGGAATACAGGGCCGCATCCCGTTCCTCGGTATGGCCATTATTTCCCGAAGTTGAGACTCAAATATTTTAGGTCCCCAAAAATTGGGGTTAGAAAAAAGGGCGACGGATTTGCAGGATTTTTGCGCAGATTACTAGAGAAGATGCTGGGATGCTACAGTTAAAAGGGCGGGCCTCTGAGCCTCTTCGTTCTCCTTGTGTAGAAAAAAGTCTGTTTTGGAAGGTCAAAATGACCATTTTTTGAAATTTTGCCGGCCTCTCCCGTTCAAACGCGCGGAGTTAGAGAGTTGTCCTTTATACTCAAGATAGAGTTCGACGAGCTCTATTCAACGCACCCATCGGCTTTGTTCTATATATACGTACTGCGGAGTTATGGTGGCTAGAATGTCGGCGGAATGGTGGTTTAAACCCTTCCCCTTTTTTTCTCGAAAATCAGAAAGTGTTCGCGATTGCCATTTTGATGCTATCGTGTAAGAAGTAAGTGAAGGGGGAATACAGGGCCGCATCCCATTCCTCGGTATGGCCATTATTTCCGGAAGTAGAGACTCAAATATTTTAGGTACCCAAAAATTGGGGCTAGAAAAAAGGGCGACGGATTTGCAGGATTTTTGCGCAGATTACTAGAGAAGATGCTGGGATGCTACAGTTAAAAGGGCGGGCCTCTGAGCCTATTCATTCTCCTTGTGTAGAAAAAAGTCTGTTTTGGAAGGTGAAAATGACCATTTTTTGAAATTTTGCCGGCCTCTCCCGTTCAAACGCGCGGGGATAGAGAGTTGTCCTTTATACTAAAGATAGAGTTCGACGAGCTGTATTCAACGCACCCATCGGCTTTGTTCTGTCTATAAGTACTGCGGAGTTATGGTGGCTAGAAAGTCGGCGGAATGGTGGTTTAAACCCTTCCCCTTTTTTTCTCGAAAATCAGAAAGTGTTCGCGATTGCCATTTTGATGCTATCGTGTAAGAAGTAAGTGAAGGGGGAATACAGTGCCGCATCCCGTTCCTCGGTATGGCCATTATTTCCGGAAGTAGAGACTCAAATATTTTAGGTACCCAAAAATTGGGGTTAGAAAAAAGGGCGACGGATTTGCAGGATTTTTGCGCAGATTACTAGAGAAGATGCTGGGATGCTACAGTTAAAAGGGCGGGCCTCTGAGCCTCTTCGTTCTCCTTGTGTAGAAAAAAGTCTGTTTTGGAAGGTGAAAATGACCATTTTTTTAAATTTTGCCGGCCTCTCCCGTCCAAACACGCGGGGATAGAGAGTTGTCCTTTATGCTCAAGATAGCGTTCGACGAGCTGTATTCAACGCACCCATCGGCTTTGTTCTATCTATACGTACTGCGGAGTTATGGTGGCTAGAATGTCGGCGGAATGGTGGTTTAAACCCTTCCCCTTTTTTTCTCGAAAATCACAAAGTGGTCGCGATTGCCATTTTGATGCTATCGTGTAAGGAGTAAGTGAAGGGGGAATACAGGGCTGCATCCCGTTCCTCGGTATGGCCATTATTTCCGGAAGTAGAGTCTAAAATATGTTAGGTACCCAAAAATTGGGGCTGGAAAAAAGTGCGACGGATTTGCTGGATTTTTACGCTCATTACTAGAGAAGATGCTGGGATGCTACAGTTAAAAGGGCGGGCCTCTGAGCCTCTTCGTTCTCCTTGTGTAGAAAAAAGTCTGTTTTGGAAGGTCAAAATGACCATTTTTTTAAATTTTGCCTGCCTCTCCCGTCCAAACGCGCGGGGATAGAGAGTTGTCCTTTATACTCAAGATAGAGTTCGACGAGCTGTATTCAACGCACCCATCGGCTGTGTTCTGTCTATACGTACTGCGGAGTTATGGCGGCTAGAATGTCGGCGGAAAGGTGGTTTAAACACTTCCCCTTTTTTTCTCGAAAATCAGAAAGTGTTCGCGATTGCCATTTTGATGCTATCGTGTAAGAAGTAAGTGAAGGGGGAATACAGGGCCGCATCCCATTCCTCGGTATGGCCATTATTTCCGGAAGTAGAGACTCAAATATTTTAGGTACCCAAAAATTGGGGCTAGAAAAAAGGGCGACGGATTTGCAGGATTTTTGCGCAGATTACTAGAGAAGATGCTGGGATGCTACAGTTAAAAGGGCGGGCCTCTGAGCCTATTCATTCTCCTTGTGTAGAAAAAAGTCTGTTTTGGAAGGTCAAAATGACCATTTTTTGAAATTTTGCCGGCCTCTCCCGTTCAAACGCGCGGGGATAGAGAGTTGTCCTTTATACTAAAGATAGAGTTCGACGAGCTGTATTCAACGCACCCATCGGCTTTGTTCTGTCTATAAGTACTGCGGAGTTATGGTGGCTAGAAAGTCGGCGGAATGGTGGTTTAAACCCTTCCCCTTTTTTTCTCGAAAATCAGAAAGTGTTCGCGATTGCCATTTTGATGCTATCGTGTAAGAAGTAAGTGAAGGGGGAATACAGTGCCGCATCCCGTTCCTCAGTATGGCCATTATTTCCGGAAGTAGAGACTCAAATATTTTAGGTACCCAAAACTTGGGGTTAGAAAAAAGGGCGACGGATTTGCAGGATTTTTGCGCAGATTACTAGAGAAGATGCTGGGATGCTACAGTTAAAAGGGCGGGCCTCTGAGCCTCTTCGTTCTCCTTGTGTAGAAAAAAGTCTGTTTTGGAAGGTGAAAATGACCATTTTTTTTAATTTTGCCGGCCTCTCCCGTCCAAACACGCGGGGATAGAGAGTTGTCCTTTATGCTCAAGATAGCGTTCGACGAGCTGTATTCAACGCACCCATCGGCTTTGTTCTATCTATACGTACTGCGGAGTTATGGTGGCTAGAATGTCGGCGGAATGGTGGTTTAAACCCTTCCCCTTTTTTTCTCGAAAATCACAAAGTGGTCGCGATTGCCATTTTGATGCTATCGTGTAAGGAGTAAGTGAAGGGGGAATACAGGGCTGCATCCCGTTCCTCGGTATGCCCATTATTTCCGGAAGTAGAGTCTAAAATATGTTAGGTACCCAAAAATTGGGGCTGGAAAAAAGTGCGACGGATTTGCTGGATTTTTGCGCTGATTACTAGAGAAGATGCTGGGATGCTACAGTTAAAAGGGCGGGCCTCTGAGCCTCTTCGTTCTCCTTGTGTAGAAAAAAGTCTGTTTTGGAAGGTCAAAATGACCATTTTTTGAAATTTTGCCTGCCTCTCCCGTCCAAACGCGCGAGGATAGAGAGTTGTCCTTTATACTCAAGATAGAGTTCGACGAGCTGTATTCAACGCACCCATCGGCTGTGTTCTGTCTATACGTACTGCGGAGTTATGGCGGCTAGAATGTCGGCGGAAAGGTGGTTTAAACCCTTCCCCTTTTTTTCTCGAAAATCAGAAAGTGTTCGCGATTGCCATTTTGATGCTATCGTGTAAGAAGTAAGTGAAGTGGGAATACAGGGCCGCATCCCGTTCCTCGGTATGGCCATTATTTCCCGAAGTAGAGACTCAAATATTTTAGGTACCCAAAAATTGGGGCTAGAAAAAAAGGCGACGGATTTGCAGGATTTTTGCGCAGATTACTAGAGAAGATGCTGGGATGCTACAGTTATAAGGGCGGGCCTCTGAGCCTCTTCGTTCTCCTTCTGTAGAAAAAAGTCTGTTTTGGTAGGTCAAAATGACCATTTTTTGAAATTTTGCCTGCCTCTCCCGTCCAAACGCGCGGGGATAGAGAGTTGTCCTTTATACTCAATATAGAGTTCGACGATCTGTATTCAACGCACCCATCGGCTGTGTTCTGTCTATACGTACTGCGGAGTTATGGCGGCTAGAATGTCGGCGGAAAATCAGAAAGTGTTCGCGATTGCCATTTTGATGCTATCGTGTAAGAAGTAAGTGAAGCGGGAATACAGGGCCGCATCCCGTTCCTCGGTATGGCTATTATTTCCCGAAGTAGAGACTCAAATATTTTAGGTACCCAAAAATTGGGGCTAGAAAAAAGGGCGACGGATTTGCAGCATTTTTGCTCAGATTATTAGAGAAGATGCTGGGATGCTACAGTTAAAAGGGCGGGCCTCTGAGCCTCTTCGTTCTCCTTGTGTAGAAAAAAGTCTGTTTTGGAAGGTCAAAATGACCATTTTTTGAAATTTTGCCTGCCTCTCCCGTCCAAACGCGCGGGGATAGAGAGTTGTCCTTTATACTCAAGATAGAATTCGACGAGCTGTATTCAACGCACCCATCGGCTGTGTTCTGTCTATACGTCCTGCGGAGTTATGGCGGCTAGAATGTCGGCGGAAAGGTGGTTTAAACCCTTCCCCTTTTTTTCTCGAAAATCAGAAAGTGTTCGCGATTGCCATTTTGATGCTATCGTGTAAGAAGTAAGTGAAGTGGGAATACAGGGCCGCATCCCGTTCCTCGGTATGGCCATTATTTCCCGAAGTAGAGACTCAAATATTTTAGGTACCCAAAAATTGGGGTTAGAAAAAAGGGCGACGGATTTGCAGGATTTTTGCGCAGATTACTAGAGAAGATGCTGGGATGCTACAGTTAAAAGGGCGGGCCTCTGAGCCTCTTCGTTCTCCTTGTGTAGAAAAAAGTCTGTTTTGGAAGGTCAAAATGACTGTTTTTTTTAATTTTGCCGGCCTCTCCCGTCCTAACGCGCGGGGTTAGAGAGTTGTCCTTTATACTCAAGATAGAGTTCGACGAGCTGTATTCAACGCAGCCATCGGCTTTCTTCTATCTATACGTACTGCGGAGTTATGGTGGCTAGAATGTCGGCGGAATGGTGGTTTAAACCCTTCCCCTTTTTTTTCTCGAATAAAAGAAAGTGGTCGCGATTGCCATTTTGATGCTATCGTGTAAGAAGTAAGTGAAGGGGGAATGCAGGGCTGCATCCCGTTCCTCGTTATGGCCATTACTTCCGGAAGTAGAGTCTAAAATATGTTAGGTACCCAAAAATTGGGGCTGGAAAAAAGTGCGACGGATTTGCTGGATTTTTGCGCTGATTACTAGAGAAGATGCTGGGATGCTACAGTTAAAAGGGCGGGCCTCTGAGCCTCTTCGTTCTCCTTGTGTAGAAAAAAGTCTGTTTTGGAAGGTCAAAATGACCATTTTTTGACATTTTGCCGGCCTCTCCCGTCCAAACGCGCGGGGATAGAGAGTTGTCCTTTATACTCAAGATAGAGTTCGACGAGCTGTATTCAACGCACCCATCGGCTTTGATCTGTCTATACGTACTGCGGAGTTATGGCGGCTAGAATGTCGGCGGAAAGGTGGTTTAAACCCTTCCCCTTTTTTTCTCGAAAATCAGAAAGTGTTCGCGATTGCCATTTTGATGCTATCGTGTAAGAAGTAAGTGAAGCGGGAATACAGGGCCGCATCCCGTTCCTCGGTATGGCCATTATTTCCGGAAGTAGAGACTCAAATATTTTAGGTACCCAAAAATTGGGGTTAGAAAAAAGGGCGACGGATTTGCAGGATTTTTGCACAGATTACTAGAGAAGATGCTGGGATGCTACAGTTAAAAGGGCGGGCCTCTGAGCCTCTTCGTTCTCCTTGTGTAGAAAAAAAGTCTGTTTTGGAAGGTGAAAATGACCATTTTTTTAAATTTTGCCGGCCTCTCCCGTCCAAACACGCGGGGATAGAGAGTTGTCCTTTATGCTCAAGATAGCGTTCGACGAGCTGTATTCAACGCACCCATCGGCTTTGTTCTATCTATACGTACTGCGGAGTTATGGTGGCTAGAATGTCGGCGGAATGGTGGTTTAAACCCTTCCCCTTTTTTTCTCGAAAATCACAAAGTGGTCGCGATTGCCATTTTGATGCTATCGTGTAAGGAGTAAGTGAAGGGGGAATACAGGGCTGCATCCCGTTCCTCGGTATGGCCATTATTTCCGGAAGTAGAGTCTAAAATATGTTAGGTACCCAAAAAATGGGGCTGGAAAAAAGTGCGACGGATTTGCTGGATTTTTGCGCTCATTACTAGAGAAGATGCTGGGATGCTACAGTTAAAAGGGCGGGCCTCTGAGCCTCTTCGTTCTCCTTGTGTAGAAAAAAGTCTGTTTTGGAAGGTCAAAATGACCATTTTTTTTAATTTTGCCTGCCTCTCCCGTCCAAACGCGCGGGGATAGAGAGTTGTCCTTTATACTCGAGATAGAGTTCGACGAGCTGTATTCAACGCACCCATCGGCTGTGTTCTGTCTATACGTACTGCGGAGTTATGGCGGCTAGAATGTCGGCGGAAAGGTGGTTTAAACCCTTCCCCTTTTTTTCTCGAAAATCAGAAAGTGTTCGCGATTGCCATTTTGATGCTATCGTGTAAGAAGTAAGTGAAGGGGGAATACAGGGCCGCATCCGATTCCTCGGTATGGCCATTATTTCCGGAAGTAGAGACTCAAATATTTTAGGTACCCAAAAATTGGGGCTAGAAAAAAGGGCGACGGATTTGCAGGATTTTTGCGCAGATTACTAGAGAAGATGCTGGGATGCTACAGTTAAAAGGGCGGGCCTCTGAGCCTATTCATTCTCCTTGTGTAGAAAAAAGTCTGTTTTGGAAGGTCAAAATGACCATTTTTTGAAATTTTGCCGGCCTCTCCCGTTCAAACGCGCGGGGATAGAGAGTTGTCCTTTATACTAAAGATAGAGTTCGACGAGCTGTATTCAACGCACCCATCGGCTTTGTTCTGTCTATAAGTACTGCGGAGTTATGGTGGCTAGAAAGTCGGCGGAATGGTGGTTTAAACCCTTCCCCTTTTTTTCTCGAAAATCAGAAAGTGTTCGCGATTGCCATTTTGATGCTATCGTGTAAGAAGTAAGTGAAGGGGGAATACAGTGCCGCAACCCGTTCCTCAGTATGGCCATTATTTCCGGAAGTAGAGACTCAAATATTTTAGGTACCCAAAAATTGGGGTTAGAAAAAAGGGCGACGGATTTGCAGGATTTTTGCGCAGATTACTAGAGAAGATGCTGGGATGCTACAGTTAAAAGGGCGGGCCTCTGAGCCTCTTCGTTCTCCTTGTGTAGAAAAAAGTCTGTTTTGGAAGGTGAAAATGACCATTTTTTTAAATTTTGCCGGCCTCTCCCGTCCAAACACGCGGGGATAGAGAGTTGTCCTTTATGCTCAAGATAGCGTTCGACGAGCTGTATTCAACGCACCCATCTGCTTTGTTCTATCTATACGTACTGCGGAGTTATGGTGGCTAGAATGTCGGCGGAATGGTGGTTTAAACCCTTCCCCTTTTTTTCTCGAAAATCACAAAGTGGTCGCGATTGCCATTTTGATGCTATCGTGTAAGGAGTAAGTGAAGGGGGAATACAGGGCTGCATCCCGTTTCTCGGTATGGCCATTATTTCCGGAAGTAGAGTCTAAAATATGTTAGGTACCCAAAAATTGGGGCTGGAAAAAAGTGCGACGGATTTGCTGGATTTTTCCGCTGATTACTAGAGAAGATGCTGGGATGCTACAGTTAAATGGGCGGGCCTCTGAGCCTCTTCGTTCTCCTTGTGTAGAAAAAAGTCTGTTTTGGAAGGTCAAAATGACCATTTTTTGAAATTTTGCCTGCCTCTCCCGTCCAAACGCGCGGGGATAGAGAGTTGTCCTTTATACTCAAGATAGAGTTCGACGATCTGTATTCAACGCACCCATCGGCTGTGTTCTGTCTATACGTACTGCGGAGTTATGGCGGCTAGAATGTCGGCGGAAAGGTTTACCCTTCCCCTTTTTTTCTCGAAAATCAGAAAGTGTTCGCGATTGCCATTTTGATGCTATCGTGTAAGAAGTAAGTGAAGTGGGAATACAGGGCCGCATCCCGTTCCTCGGTATGGCCATTATTTCCCGAAGTAGAGACTCAAATATTTTAGGTACCCAAAAATTGGGGTTAGAAAAAAGGGCGACGGATTTGCAGGATTTTTGCGCAGATTACTAGAGAAGATGCTGGGATGCTACAGTTAAAAGGGCGGGCCTCTGAGCCTCTTCGTTCTCCTTGTGTAGAAAAAAGTCTGTTTTGGAAGGTCAAAATGACTGTTTTTTTTAATTTTGCCGGCCTCTCCCGTCCTAACGCGCGGGGTTAGAGAGTTGTCCTTTATACTCAAGATAGAGTTCGACGAGCTGTATTCAACGCAGCCATCGGCTTTCTTCTATCTATACGTACTGCGGAGTTATGGTGGCTAGAATGTCGGCGGAATGGTGGTTTAAACCCTTCCCCTTTTTTTTCTCGAAAATCAGAAAGTGGTCGCGATTGCCATTTTGATGCTATCGTGTAAGAAGTAAGTGAAGGGGGAATGCAGGGCTGCATCCCGTTCCTCGTTATGGCCATTACTTCCGGAAGTAGAGTCTAAAATATGTTAGGTACCCAAAAATTGGGGCTGGAAAAAAGTGCGACGGATTTGCTGGATTTTTGCGCTGATTACTAGAGAAGATGCTGGGATGCTACAGTTAAAAGGGCGGGCCTCTGAGCCTCTTCGTTCTCCTTGTGTAGAAAAAAGTCTGTTTTGGAAGGTCAAAATGACCATTTTTTGACATTTTGCCGGCCTCTCCCGTCCAAACGCGCGGGGATAGAGAGTTGTCCTTTATACTCAAGATAGAGTTCGACGAGCTGTATTCAACGCACCCATCGGCTTTGATCTGTCTATACGTACTGCGGAGTTATGGCGGCTAGAATGTCGGCGGAAAGGTGGTTTAAACCCTTCCCCTTTTTTTCTCGAAAATCAGAAAGTGTTCGCGATTGCCATTTTGATGCTATCGTGTAAGAAGTAAGTGAAGGGGGAATACAGGGCCGCATCCCATTCCTCGGTATGGCCATTATTTCCGGAAGTAGAGACTCAAATATTTTAGGTATCCAAAAATTGGGGCTAGAAAAAAGGGCGACGGATTTGCAGGATTTTTGCGCAGATTACTAGAGAAGATGCTGGGATGCTACAGTTAAAAGGGCGGGCCTCTGAGCCTATTCATTCTCCTTGTGTAGAAAAAAGTCTGTTTTGGAAGGTCAAAATGACCATTTTTTGAAATTTTGCCGGCCTCTCCCGTTCAAACGCGCGGGGATAGAGAGTTGTCCTTTATACTAAAGATAGAGTTCGACGAGCTGTATTCAACGCACCCATCGGCTTTGTTCTGTCTATAAGTACTGCGGAGTTATGGTGGCTAGAAAGTCGGCGGAATGGTGGTTTAAACCCTTCCCCTTTTTTTCTCGAAAATCAGAAAGTGTTCGCGATTGCCATTTTGATGCTATCGTGTAAGAAGTAAGTGAAGGGGGAATACAGTGCCGCATCCCGTTCCTCAGTATGGCCATTATTTCCGGAAGTAGAGACTCAAATATTTTAGGTACCCAAAACTTGGGGTTAGAAAAAAGGGCGACGGATTTGCAGGATTTTTGCGCAGATTACTAGAGAAGATGCTGGGATGCTACAGTTAAAAGGGCGGGCCTCTGAGCCTCTTCGTTCTCCTTGTGTAGAAAAAAGTCTGTTTTGGAAGGTGAAAATGACCATTTTTTTAAATTTTGCCGGCCTCTCCCGTCCAAACACGCGGGGATAGAGAGTTGTCCTTTATGCTCAAGATAGCGTTCGACGAGCTGTATTCAACGCACCCATCGGCTTTGTTCTATCTATACGTACTGCGGAGTTATGGTGGCTAGAATGTCGGCGGAATGGTGGTTTAAACCCTTCCCCTTTTTTTCTCGAAAATCACAAAGTGGTCGCGATTGCCATTTTGATGCTATCGTGTAAGGAGTAAGTGAAGGGGGAATACAGGGCTGCATCCCGTTCCTCGGTATGGCCATTATTTCCGGAAGTAGAGTCTAAAATATGTTAGGTACCCAAAAATTGGGGCTGGAAAAAAGTGCGACGGATTTGCTGGATTTTTCCGCTGATTACTAGAGAAGATGCTGGGATGCTACAGTTAAATGGGCGGGCCTCTGAGCCTCTTCGTTCTCCTTGTGTAGAAAAAAGTCTGTTTTGGAAGGTCAAAATGACCATTTTTTTAAATTTTGCCTGCCTCTCCCGTCCAAACGCGCGGGGATAGAGAGTTGTCCTTTATACTCAAGATAGAGTTAGACGAGCTGTATTCAACGCACCCATCGGCTGTGTTCTGTCTATACGTACTGCGGAGTTATGGCGGCTAGAATGTCGGCGGAAAGGTGGTTTAAACCCTTCCCCTTTTTTTCTCGAAAATCAGAAAGTGTTCGCGATTGCCATTTTGATGCTATCGTGTAAGAAGTAAGTGAAGTGGGAATACAGGGCCGCATCCCGTTCCTCGGTATGGCCATTATTTCCCGAAGTAGAGACTCAAATATTTTAGGTACCCAAAAATTGGGGCTAGAAAAAAAGGCGACGGATTTGCAGGATTTTTGCGCAGATTACTAGAGAAGATGCTGGGATGCTACAGTTATAAGGGCGGGCCTCTGAGCCTCTTCGTTCTCCTTCTGTAGAAAAAAGTCTGTTTTGGTAGGTCAAAATGACCATTTTTTGAAATTTTGCCTGCCTCTCCCGTCCAAACGCGCGGGGATAGAGAGTTGTCCTTTATACTCAATATAGAGTTCGACGATCTGTATTCAACGCACCCATCGGCTGTGTTCTGTCTATACGTACTGCGGAGTTATGGCGGCTAGAATGTCGGCGGAAAATCAGAAAGTGTTCGCGATTGCCATTTTGATGCTATCGTGTAAGAAGTAAGTGAAGCGGGAATACAGGGCCGCATCCCGTTCCTCGGTATGGCTATTATTTCCCGAAGTAGAGACTCAAATATTTTAGGTACCCAAAAATTGGGGCTAGAAAAAAGGGCGACGGATTTGCAGCATTTTTGCTCAGATTACTAGAGAAGATGCTGGGATGCTACAGTTAAAAGGGCGGGCCTCTGAGCCTCTTCGTTCTCCTTGTGTAGAAAAAAGTCTGTTTTGGAAGGTCAAAATGACCATTTTTTGAAATTTTGCCTGCCTCTCCCGTCCAAACGCGCGGGGATAGAGAGTTGTCCTTTATACTCAAGATAGAATTCGACGAGCTGTATTCAACGCACCCATCGGCTGTGTTCTGTCTATACGTACTGCGGAGTTATGGCGGCTAGAATGTCGGCGGAAAGGTGGTTTAAACCCTTCCCCTTTTTTTCTCGAAAATCAGAAAGTGTTCGCGATTGCCATTTTGATGCTATCGTGTAAGAAGTAAGTGAAGTGGGAATACAGGGCCGCATCCCGTTCCTCGGTATGGCCATTATTTCCCGAAGTAGAGACTCAAATATTTTAGGTACCCAAAAATTGGGGTTAGAAAAAAGGGCGACGGATTTGCAGGATTTTTGCGCAGATTACTAGAGAAGATGCTGGGATGCTACAGTTAAAAGGGCGGGCCTCTGAGCCTCTTCGTTCTCCTTGTGTAGAAAAAAGTCTGTTTTGGAAGGTCAAAATGACTGTTTTTTTTAATTTTGCCGGCCTCTCCCGTCCTAACGCGCGGGGTTAGAGAGTTGTCCTTTATACTCAAGATAGAGTTCGACGAGCTGTATTCAACGCAGCCATCGGCTTTCTTCTATCTATACGTACTGCGGAGTTATGGTGGCTAGAATGTCGGCGGAATGGTGGTTTAAACCCTTCCCCTTTTTTTTCTCGAATAAAAGAAAGTGGTCGCGATTGCCATTTTGATGCTATCGTGTAAGAAGTAAGTGAAGGGGGAATGCAGGGCTGCATCCCGTTCCTCGTTATGGCCATTACTTCCGGAAGTAGAGTCTAAAATATGTTAGGTACCCAAAAATTGGGGCTGGAAAAAAGTGCGACGGATTTGCTGGATTTTTGCGCTGATTACTAGAGAAGATGCTGGGATGCTACAGTTAAAAGGGCGGGCCTCTGAGCCTCTTCGTTCTCCTTGTGTAGAAAAAAGTCTGTTTTGGAAGGTCAAAATGACCATTTTTTGACATTTTGCCGGCCTCTCCCGTCCAAACGCGCGGGGATAGAGAGTTGTCCTTTATACTCAAGATAGAGTTCGACGAGCTGTATTCAACGCACCCATCGGCTTTGATCTGTCTATACGTACTGCGGAGTTATGGCGGCTAGAATGTCGGCGGAAAGGTGGTTTAAACCCTTCCCCTTTTTTTCTCGAAAATCAGAAAGTGTTCGCGATTGCCATTTTGATGCTATCGTGTAAGAAGTAAGTGAAGCGGGAATACAGGGCCGCATCCCGTTCCTCGGTATGGCCATTATTTCCGGAAGTAGAGACTCAAATATTTTAGGTACCCAAAAATTGGGGTTAGAAAAAAGGGCGACGGATTTGCAGGATTTTTGCACAGATTACTAGAGAAGATGCTGGGATGCTACAGTTAAAAGGGCGGGCCTCTGAGCCTCTTCGTTCTCCTTGTGTAGAAAAAAAGTCTGTTTTGGAAGGTGAAAATGACCATTTTTTTAAATTTTGCCGGCCTCTCCCGTCCAAACACGCGGGGATAGAGAGTTGTCCTTTATGCTCAAGATAGCGTTCGACGAGCTGTATTCAACGCACCCATCGGCTTTGTTCTATCTATACGTACTGCGGAGTTATGGTGGCTAGAATGTCGGCGGAATGGTGGTTTAAACCCTTCCCCTTTTTTTCTCGAAAATCACAAAGTGGTCGCGATTGCCATTTTGATGCTATCGTGTAAGGAGTAAGTGAAGGGGGAATACAGGGCTGCATCCCGTTCCTCGGTATGGCCATTATTTCCGGAAGTAGAGTCTAAAATATGTTAGGTACCCAAAAAATGGGGCTGGAAAAAAGTGCGACGGATTTGCTGGATTTTTGCGCTCATTACTAGAGAAGATGCTGGGATGCTACAGTTAAAAGGGCGGGCCTCTGAGCCTCTTCGTTCTCCTTGTGTAGAAAAAAGTCTGTTTTGGAAGGTCAAAATGACCATTTTTTTTAATTTTGCCTGCCTCTCCCGTCCAAACGCGCGGGGATAGAGAGTTGTCCTTTATACTCGAGATAGAGTTCGACGAGCTGTATTCAACGCACCCATCGGCTGTGTTCTGTCTATACGTACTGCGGAGTTATGGCGGCTAGAATGTCGGCGGAAAGGTTTACCCTTCCCCTTTTTTTCTCGAAAATCAGAAAGTGTTCGCGATTGCCATTTTGATGCTATCGTGTAAGAAGTAAGTGAAGTGGGAATACAGGGCCGCATCCCGTTCCTCGGTATGGCCATTATTTCCCGAAGTAGAGACTCAAATATTTTAGGTACCCAAAAATTGGGGTTAGAAAAAAGGGCGACGGATTTGCAGGATTTTTGCGCAGATTACTAGAGAAGATGCTGGGATGCTACAGTTAAAAGGGCGGGCCTCTGAGCCTCTTCGTTCTCCTTGTGTAGAAAAAAGTCTGTTTTGGAAGGTCAAAATGACTGTTTTTTTTAATTTTGCCGGCCTCTCCCGTCCTAACGCGCGGGGTTAGAGAGTTGTCCTTTATACTCAAGATAGAGTTCGACGAGCTGTATTCAACGCAGCCATCGGCTTTCTTCTATCTATACGTACTGCGGAGTTATGGTGGCTAGAATGTCGGCGGAATGGTGGTTTAAACCCTTCCCCTTTTTTTTCTCGAAAATCAGAAAGTGGTCGCGATTGCCATTTTGATGCTATCGTGTAAGAAGTAAGTGAAGGGGGAATGCAGGGCTGCATCCCGTTCCTCGTTATGGCCATTACTTCCGGAAGTAGAGTCTAAAATATGTTAGGTACCCAAAAATTGGGGCTGGAAAAAAGTGCGACGGATTTGCTGGATTTTTGCGCTGATTACTAGAGAAGATGCTGGGATGCTACAGTTAAAAGGGCGGGCCTCTGAGCCTCTTCGTTCTCCTTGTGTAGAAAAAAGTCTGTTTTGGAAGGTCAAAATGACCATTTTTTGACATTTTGCCGGCCTCTCCCGTCCAAACGCGCGGGGATAGAGAGTTGTCCTTTATACTCAAGATAGAGTTCGACGAGCTGTATTCAACGCACCCATCGGCTTTGATCTGTCTATACGTACTGCGGAGTTGTGGCGGCTAGAATGTCGGCGGAAAGGTGGTTTAAACCCTTCCCCTTTTTTTCTCGAAAATCAGAAAGTGTTCGCGATTGCCATTTTGATGCTATCGTGTAAGAAGTAAGTGAAGGGGGAATACAGGGCCGCATCCCATTCCTCGGTATGGCCATTATTTCCGGAAGTAGAGACTCAAATATTTTAGGTACCCAAAAATTGGGGCTAGAAAAAAGGGCGACGGATTTGCAGGATTTTTGCGCAGATTACTAGAGAAGATGCTGGGATGCTACAGTTAAAAGGGCGGGCCTGTGAGCCTATTCATTCTCCTTGTGTAGAAAAAAGTCTGTTTTGGAAGGTCAAAATGACCATTTTTTGAAATTTTGCCGGCCTCTCCCGTTCAAACGCGCGGGGATAGAGAGTTGTCCTTTATACTAAAGATAGAGTTCGACGAGCTGTATTCAACGCACCCATCGGCTTTGTTCTGTCTATAAGTACTGCGGAGTTATGGTGGCTAGAAAGTCGGCGGAATGGTGGTTTAAACCCTTCCCCTTTTTTTCTCGAAAATCAGAAAGTGTTCGCGATTGCCATTTTGATGCTATCGTGTAAGAAGTAAGTGAAGGGGGAATACAGTGCCGCATCCCGTTCCTCAGTATGGCCATTATTTCCGGAAGTAGAGACTCAAATATTTTAGGTACCCAAAAATTGGGGTTAGAAAAAAGGGCGACGGATTTGCAGGATTTTTGCGCAGATTACTAGAGAAGATGCTGGGATGCTACAGTTAAAAGGGCGGGCCTCTGAGCCTCTTCGTTCTCCTTGTGTAGAAAAAAGTCTGTTTTGGAAGGTGAAAATGACCATTTTTTTTAAATTTTGCCGGCCTCTCCCGTCCAAACACGCGGGGATAGAGAGTTGTCCTTTATGCTCAAGATAGCGTTCGACGAGCTGTATTCAACGCACCCATCGGCTTTGTTCTATCTATACGTACTGCGGAGTTATGGTGGCTAGAATGTCGGCGGAATGGTGGTTTAAACCCTTCCCCTTTTTTTCTCGAAAATCACAAAGTGGTCGCGATTGCCATTTTGATGCTATCGTGTAAGGAGTAAGTGAAGGGGGAATACAGGGCTGCATCCCGTTCCTCGGTATGGCCATTATTTCCGGAAGTAGAGTCTAAAATATGTTAGGTACCCAAAAATTGGGGCTGGAAAAAAGTGCGACGGATTTGCTGGATTTTTCCGCTGATTACTAGAGAAGATGCTGGGATGCTACAGTTAAATGGGCGGGCCTCTGAGCCTCTTCGTTCTCCTTGTGTAGAAAAAAGTCTGTTTTGGAAGGTCAAAATGACCATTTTTTTAAATTTTGCCTGCCTCTCCCGTCCAAACGCGCGGGGATAGAGAGTTGTCCTTTATACTCAAGATAGAGTTAGACGAGCTGTATTCAACGCACCCATCGGCTGTGTTCTGTCTATACGTACTGCGGAGTTATGGCGGCTAGAATGTCGGCGGAAAGGTGGTTTAAACCCTTCCCCTTTTTTTCTCGAAAATCAGAAAGTGTTCGCGATTGCCATTTTGATGCTATCGTGTAAGAAGTAAGTGAAGTGGGAATACAGGGCCGCATCCCGTTCCTCGGTATGGCCATTATTTCCCGAAGTAGAGACTCAAATATTTTAGGTACCCAAAAATTGGGGCTAGAAAAAAAGGCGACGGATTTGCAGGATTTTTGCGCAGATTACTAGAGAAGATGCTGGGATGCTACAGTTATAAGGGCGGGCCTCTGAGCCTCTTCGTTCTCCTTGTGTAGAAAAAAGTCTGTTTTGGAAGGTCAAAATGACCATTTTTTGAAATTTTGCCTGCCTCTCCCGTCCAAACGCGCGGGGATAGAGAGTTGTCCTTTATACTCAAGATAGAGTTCGACGATCTGTATTCAACGCACCCATCGGCTGTGTTCTGTCTATACGTACTGCGGAGTTATGGCGGCTAGAATGTCGGCGGAAAGGTTTACCCTTCCCCTTTTTTTCTCGAAAATCAGAAAGTGTTCGCGATTGCCATTTTGATGCTATCGTGTAAGAAGTAAGTGAAGTGGGAATACAGGGCCGCATCCCGTTCCTCGGTATGGCCATTATTTCCCGAAGTAGAGACTCAAATATTTTAGGTACCCAAAAATTGGGGTTAGAAAAAAGGGCGACGGATTTGCAGGATTTTTGCGCAGATTACTAGAGAAGATGCTGGGATGCTACAGTTAAAAGGGCGGGCCTCTGAGCCTCTTCGTTCTCCTTGTGTAGAAAAAAGTCTGTTTTGGAAGGTCAAAATGACTGTTTTTTTTAATTTTGCCGGCCTCTCCCGTCCTAACGCGCGGGGTTAGAGAGTTGTCCTTTATACTCAAGATAGAGTTCGACGAGCTGTATTCAACGCAGCCATCGGCTTTCTTCTATCTATACGTACTGCGGAGTTATGGTGGCTAGAATGTCGGCGGAATGGTGGTTTAAACCATTTTTTGAAATTTTGCCGGCCTCTCCCGTTCAAACGCGCGGGGATAGAGAGTTGTCCTTTATACTAAAGATAGAGTTCGACGAGCTGTATTCAACGCACCCATCGGCTTTGTTCTGTCTATAAGTACTACGGAGTTATGGTGGCTAGAAAGTCGGCGGAATGGTGGTTTAAACCCTTCCCCTTTTTTTCTCGAAAATCAGAAAGTGTTCGCGATTGCCATTTTGATGCTATCGTGTAAGAAGTAAGTGAAGGGGGAATACAGGGCCGCATCCCGTTCCTCAGTATGGCCATTATTTCCGGAAGTAGAGACTCAAATATTTTAGGTACCCAAAAATTGGGGTTAGAAAAAAGGGCGACGGATTTGCAGGATTTTTGCGCAGATTACTAGAGAAGATGCTGGGATGCTACAGTTAAAAGGGCGGGCCTCTGAGCCTCTTCGTTCTCCTTGTGTAGAAAAAAGTCTGTTTTGGAAGGTGAAAATGACCATTTTTTTAAATTTTGCCGGCCTCTCCCGTCCAAACACGCGGGGATAGAGAGTTGTCCTTTATGCTCAAGATAGCGTTCGACGAGCTGTATTCAACGCACCCATCGGCTTTGTTCTATCTATACGTACTGCGGAGTTATGGTGGCTAGAATGTCGGCGGAATGGTGGTTTAAACCCTTCCCCTTTTTTTCTCGAAAATCACAAAGTGGTCGCGATTGCCATTTTGATGCTATCGTGTAAGGAGTAAGTGAAGGGGGAATACAGGGCTGCATCCCGTTCCTCGGTATGGCCATTATTTCCGGAAGTAGAGTCTAAAATATGTTAGGTACCCAAAAATTGGGGCTGGAAAAAAGTGCGACGGATTTGCTGGATTTTTGCGCTGATTACTAGAGAAGATGCTGGGATGCTACAGTTAAAAGGGCGGGCCTCTGAGCCTCTTCGTTCTCCTTGTGTAGAAAAAAGTCTGTTTTGGAAGGTCAAAATGACCATTTTTTTAAATTTTGCCTGCCTCTCCCGTCCAAACGCGCGGGGATAGAGAGTTGTCCTTTATACTCAAGATAGAGTTCGACGATCTGTATTCAACGCACCCATCGGCTGTGTTCTGTCTATACGTACTGCGGAGTTATGGCGGCTAGAATGTCGGCGGAAAGGTGGTTTAAACCCTTCCCCTTTTTTTCTCGAAAATCAGAAAGTGTTCGCGATTGCCATTTTGATGCTATCGTGTAAGAAGTAAGTGAAGCGGGAATACAGGGCCGCATCCCGTTCCTCGGTATGGCTATTATTTCCCGAAGTAGAGACTCAAATATTTTAGGTACCCAAAAATTGGGGCTAGAAAAAAGGGCGACGGATTTGCAGCATTTTTGCTCAGATTACTAGAGAAGATGCTGGGATGCTACAGTTAAAAGGGCGGGCCTCTGAGCCTCTTCGTTCTCCTTGTGTAGAAAAAAGTATGTTTTGGAAGGTCAAAATGACCATTTTTTGAAATTTTGCCTGCCTCTCCCGTCCAAACGCGCGGGGAGAGAGAGTTGTCCTTTATACTCAAGATAGAATTCGACGAGCTGTATTCAACGCACCCATCGGCTGTGTTCTGTCTATACGTACTGCGGAGTTATGGCGGCTAGAATGTCGGCGGAAAGGTGGTTTAAACCCTTCCCCTTTTTTTCTCGAAAATCAGAAAGTGTTCGCGATTGCCATTTTGATGCTATCGTGTAAGAAGTAAGTGAAGTGGGAATACAGGGCCGCATCCCGTTCCTCGGTATGGCCATTATTTCCCGAAGTAGAGACTCAAATATTTTAGGTACCCAAAAATTGGGGTTAGAAAAAAGGGCGACGGATTTGCAGGATTTTTGCGCAGATTACTAGGGAAGATGCTGGGATGCTACAGTTAAAAGGGCGGGCCTCTGAGCCTCTTCGTTCTCCTTGTGTAGAAAAAAGTCTGTTTTGGAAGGTCAAAATGACTGTTTTTTGAAATTTTGCCGGCCTCTCCCGTCCTAACGCGCGGGGATAGAGAGTTGTCCTTTATACTCAAGATAGAGTTCGACGAGCTGTATTCAACGCAGCCACCGGCTTTCTTCTATCTATACGTACTGCGGAGTTATGGTGGCTAGAATGTCGAATGTCTCGAAAATCAGAAAGTGGTCGCGATTGCCATTTTGATGCTATCGTGTAAGAAGTAAGTGAAGGGGGAATGCAGGGCTGCATCCCGTTCCTCGTTATGGCCATTACTTCCGGAAGTAGAGTCTAAAATATGTTAGGTACCCAAAAATTGGGGCTGGAAAAAAGTGCGACGGATTTGCTGGATTTTTGCGCTGATTACTAGAGAAGATGCTGGGATGCTACAGTTAAAAGGGCGGGCCTCTGAGCCTCTTCGTTCTCCTTGTGTAGAAAAAAGTCTGTTTTGGAAGGTCAAAATGACCATTTTTTTAAAATTTGCCTGCCTCTCCCGTCCAAACGCGCGGGGATAGAGAGTTGTCCTTTATACTCAAGATAGAGTCCGACGAGCTGTATTCAACGCACCCATCGGCTGTGTTCTGTCTATACGTACTGCGGAGTTATGGCGGCTAGAATGTCGGCGGAAAGGTGGTTTAAACCCTTCCCCTTTTTTTCTCGAAAATCAGAAAGTGTTCGCGATTGCCATTTTGATGCTATCGTGTAAGAAGTAAGTGAAGTGGGAATACAGGGCCGCATCCCGTTCCTCGGTATGGCCATTATTTCCCGAAGTAGAGACTCAAATATTTTAGGTACCCAAAAATTGGGGCTAGAAAAAAAGGCGACGGATTTGCAGGATTTTTGCGCAGATTACTAGAGAAGATGCTGGGATGCTACAGTTATAAGGGCGGGCCTCTGAGCCTCTTCGTTCTCCTTGTGTAGAAAAAAGTCTGTTTTGGAAGGTCAAAATGACCATTTTTTGAAATTTTGCCTGCCTCTCCCGTCCAAACGCGCGGGGATAGAGAGTTGTCCTTTATACTCAAGATAGAGTTCGACGATCTGTATTCAACGCACCCATCGGCTGTGTTCTGTCTATACGTACTGCGGAGTTATGGCGGCTAGAATGTCGGCGGAAAGGTTTACCCTTCCCCTTTTTTTCTCGAAAATCAGAAAGTGTTCGCGATTGCCATTTTGATGCTATCGTGTAAGAAGTAAGTGAAGTGGGAATACAGGGCCGCATCCCGTTCCTCGGTATGGCCATTATTTCCCGAAGTAGAGACTCAAATATTTTAGGTACCCAAAAATTGGGGTTAGAAAAAAGGGCGACGGATTTGCAGGATTTTTGCGCAGATTACTAGAGAAGATGCTGGGATGCTACAGTTAAAAGGGCGGGCCTCTGAGCCTCTTCGTTCTCCTTGTGTAGAAAAAAGTCTGTTTTGGAAGGTCAAAATGACTGTTTTTTTTAATTTTGCCGGCCTCTCCCGTCCTAACGCGCGGGGTTAGAGAGTTGTCCTTTATACTCAAGATAGAGTTCGACGAGCTGTATTCAACGCAGCCATCGGCTTTCTTCTATCTATACGTACTGCGGAGTTATGGTGGCTAGAATGTCGGCGGAATGGTGGTTTAAACCATTTTTTGAAATTTTGCCGGCCTCTCCCGTTCAAACGCGCGGGGATAGAGAGTTGTCCTTTATACTAAAGATAGAGTTCGACGAGCTGTATTCAACGCACCCATCGGCTTTGTTCTGTCTATAAGTACTACGGAGTTATGGTGGCTAGAAAGTCGGCGGAATGGTGGTTTAAACCCTTCCCCTTTTTTTCTCGAAAATCAGAAAGTGTTCGCGATTGCCATTTTGATGCTATCGTGTAAGAAGTAAGTGAAGGGGGAATACAGGGCCGCATCCCGTTCCTCAGTATGGCCATTATTTCCGGAAGTAGAGACTCAAATATTTTAGGTACCCAAAAATTGGGGTTAGAAAAAAGGGCGACGGATTTGCAGGATTTTTGCGCAGATTACTAGAGAAGATGCTGGGATGCTACAGTTAAAAGGGCGGGCCTCTGAGCCTCTTCGTTCTCCTTGTGTAGAAAAAAGTCTGTTTTGGAAGGTGAAAATGACCATTTTTTTAAATTTTGCCGGCCTCTCCCGTCCAAACACGCGGGGATAGAGAGTTGTCCTTTATGCTCAAGATAGCGTTCGACGAGCTGTATTCAACGCACCCATCGGCTTTGTTCTATCTATACGTACTGCGGAGTTATGGTGGCTAGAATGTCGGCGGAATGGTGGTTTAAACCCTTCCCCTTTTTTTCTCGAAAATCACAAAGTGGTCGCGATTGCCATTTTGATGCTATCGTGTAAGGAGTAAGTGAAGGGGGAATACAGGGCTGCATCCCGTTCCTCGGTATGGCCATTATTTCCGGAAGTAGAGTCTAAAATATGTTAGGTACCCAAAAATTGGGGCTGGAAAAAAGTGCGACGGATTTGCTGGATTTTTGCGCTGATTACTAGAGAAGATGCTGGGATGCTACAGTTAAAAGGGCGGGCCTCTGAGCCTCTTCGTTCTCCTTGTGTAGAAAAAAGTCTGTTTTGGAAGGTCAAAATGACCATTTTTTTAAATTTTGCCTGCCTCTCCCGTCCAAACGCGCGGGGATAGAGAGTTGTCCTTTATACTCAAGATAGAGTTCGACGATCTGTATTCAACGCACCCATCGGCTGTGTTCTGTCTATACGTACTGCGGAGTTATGGCGGCTAGAATGTCGGCGGAAAGGTGGTTTAAACCCTTCCCCTTTTTTTCTCGAAAATCAGAAAGTGTTCGCGATTGCCATTTTGATGCTATCGTGTAAGAAGTAAGTGAAGCGGGAATACAGGGCCGCATCCCGTTCCTCGGTATGGCTATTATTTCCCGAAGTAGAGACTCAAATATTTTAGGTACCCAAAAATTGGGGCTAGAAAAAAGGGCGACGGATTTGCAGCATTTTTGCTCAGATTACTAGAGAAGATGCTGGGATGCTACAGTTAAAAGGGCGGGCCTCTGAGCCTCTTCGTTCTCCTTGTGTAGAAAAAAGTATGTTTTGGAAGGTCTAAATGACCATTTTTTGAAATTTTGCCTGCCTCTCCCGTCCAAACGCGCGGGGAGAGAGAGTTGTCCTTTATACTCAAGATAGAATTCGACGAGCTGTATTCAACGCACCCATCGGCTGTGTTCTGTCTATACGTACTGCGGAGTTATGGCGGCTAGAATGTCGGCGGAAAGGTGGTTTAAACCCTTCCCCTTTTTTTCTCGAAAATCAGAAAGTGTTCGCGATTGCCATTTTGATGCTATCGTGTAAGAAGTAAGTGAAGTGGGAATACAGGGCCGCATCCCGTTCCTCGGTATGGCCATTATTTCCCGAAGTAGAGACTCAAATATTTTAGGTACCCAAAAATTGGGGTTAGAAAAAAGGGCGACGGATTTGCAGGATTTTTGCGCAGATTACTAGGGAAGATGCTGGGATGCTACAGTTAAAAGGGCGGGCCTCTGAGCCTCTTCGTTCTCCTTGTGTAGAAAAAAGTCTGTTTTGGAAGGTCAAAATGACTGTTTTTTGAAATTTTGCCGGCCTCTCCCGTCCTAACGCGCGGGGATAGAGAGTTGTCCTTTATACTCAAGATAGAGTTCGACGAGCTGTATTCAACGCAGCCACCGGCTTTCTTCTATCTATACGTACTGCGGAGTTATGGTGGCTAGAATGTCGAATGTCTCGAAAATCAGAAAGTGGTCGCGATTGCCATTTTGATGCTATCGTGTAAGAAGTAAGTGAAGGGGGAATGCAGGGCTGCATCCCGTTCCTCGTTATGGCCATTACTTCCGGAAGTAGAGTCTAAAATATGTTAGGTACCCAAAAATTGGGGCTGGAAAAAAGTGCGACGGATTTGCTGGATTTTTGCGCTGATTACTAGAGAAGATGCTGGGATGCTACAGTTAAAAGGGCGGGCCTCTGAGCCTCTTCGTTCTCCTTGTGTAGAAAAAAGTCTGTTTTGGAAGGTCAAAATGAGCATTTTTTGACATTTTGCCGGCCTCTCCCGTCCAAACGCGCGGGGATAGAGAGTTGTCCTTTATACTCAAGATAGAGTTCGACGAGCTGTATTCAACGCACCCATCGGCTTTGATCTGTCTATACGTACTGCGGAGTTATGGCGGCTAGAATGTCGGCGGAAAGGTGGTTTAAACCCTTCCCCTTTTTTCCTCGAAAATCAGAAAGTGTTCGCGATTGCCATTTTGATGCTATCGTGTAAGAAGTAAGTGAAGTGGGAATACAGGGCCGCATCCCGTTCCAGGGTATGGCCATTATTTCCCGAAGTAGAGACTCAAATATTTTAGGTACCCAAAAATTGGGGCTAGAAAAAAGGGCGACGGATTTGCAGCATTTTTGCTCAGATTACTAGAGAAGATGCTGGGATGCTACAGTTAAAAGGGCGGGCCTCTGAGCCTCTTCGTTCTCCTTGTGTAGAAAAAAGTCTGTTTTGGAAGGTCAAAATGACCATTTTTTGAAATTTTGCCTGCCTCTCCCGTCCAAACGCGCGGGGATAGAGAGTTGTCCTTTATACTCAAGATAGAGTTCGACGAGCTGTATTCAACGCACCCATCGGCTTTGATCTGTCTATACGTACTGCGGAGTTATGGCGGCTAGAATGTCGGCGGAAAGGTGGTTTAAACCCTTCCCCTTTTTTTCTCGAAAATCAGAAAGTGTTCGCGATTGCCATTTTGATGCTATCGTGTAAGAAGTAAGTGAAGTGGGAATACAGCGCCGCATCCCGTTCCAGGGTATGGCCATTATTTCCCGAAGTAGAGACTCAAATACTTTAGGTACCCAAAAATTGGGGCTAGAAAAAAGGGCGACGGATTTGCAGCATTTTTGCTCAGATTACTAGAGAAGATGCTGGGATGCTACAGTTAAAAGGGCGGGCCTCTGAGCCTCTTCGTTCTCCTTGTGTAGAAAAAAGTCTGTTTTGGAAGGTCAAAATGACCATTTTTTTAAAATTTGCCTGCCTCTCCCGTCCAAACGCGCGGGGATAGAGAGTTGTCCTTTATACTCAAGATAGAGTCCGACGAGCTGTATTCAACGCACCCATCGGCTGTGTTCTGTCTATACGTACTGCGGAGTTATGGCGGCTAGAATGTCGGCGGAAAGGTGGTTTAAACCCTTCCCCTTTTTTTCTCGAAAAGCAGAAAGTGTTCGCGATTGCCATTTTGATGCTATCGTGTAGGAAGTAATTGAAGGGGGAATACAGGGCCGCATCCCGTTCCTCAGTATGGCCATTATTTCCGGAAGTAGAGACTCAAATATTTTAGGTACCCAAAAATTGGGACTAGAAAAAAGGGCGACGGATTTGCAGGATTTTTGCGCAGATTACTAGAGAAGATGCTGGGATGCTACAGTTAAAAGGGCGGGGCTCTGAGCCTCTTCGTTCTCCTTGTGTAGAAAAAAGTCTGTTTTGGAAGGTCAAAATGACCATTTTTTTTAATTTTGCCGGCCTCTCCCGTTCAAACGCGCGGAGTTAGAGAGTTGTCCTTTATACTCAAGATAGAGTTCGACGAGCTCTATTCAACGCACCCATCGGCTTTGTTCTATCTATACGTACTGCGGAGTTATGGTGGCTAGAATGTCGGCGGAATGGTGGTTTAAACCCTTCCCCTTTTTTTCTCGAAAATCAGAAAGTGTTCGCGATTGCCATTTTGATGCTATCGTGTAAGAAGTAAGTGAAGGGGGAATACAGGGCCGCATCCCTTTCCTCGGTATGGCCATTATTTCCGGAAGTAGAGTCTAAAATATGTTAGGTACCCAAAAATTGGGGCTGGAAAAAAGTGCGACGGATTTGCTGGATTTTTGCGCTGATTACTAGAGAAGATGCTGGGATGCTACAGTTAAAAGGGCGGGCCTCTGAGCCTCTTCGTTCTCCTTGTGTAGAAAAAAGTCTGTTTTGGAAGGTCAAAATGACCATTTTTTTAAATTTTGCCTGCCTCTCCCGTCCAAACGCGCGGGGATAGAGAGTTGTCCTTTATACTCAAGATAGAGTTCGACGAGCTGTATTCAACGCACCCATCGGCTGTGTTCTGTCTATACGTACTGCGGAGTTATGGCGGCTAGAATGTCGGCGGAAAGGTGGTTTAAACCCTTCCCCTTTTTTTCTCGAAAATCAGAAAGTGTTCGCGATTGCCATTTTGATGCTATCGTGTAAGAAGTAAGTGAAGTGGGAATACAGGGCCGCATCCCGTTCCTCGGTATGGCTATTATTTCCCGAAGTAGAGACTCAAATATTTTAGGTACCCAAAAATTGGGGCTAGAAAAAAGGGCGACGGATTTGCAGCATTTTTGCTCAGATTACTAGAGAAGATGCTGGGATGCTACAGTTAAAAGGGCGGGCCTCTGAGCCTCTTCGTTCTCCTTGTGTAGAAAAAAGTCTGTTTTGGAAGGTCAAAATGACCATTTTTTGAAATTTTGCCTGCCTCTCCCGTCCAAACGCGCGGGGATAGAGAGTTGTCCTTTATACTCAAGATAGAGTTCGACGAGCTGTATTCAACGCACCCATCGGCTGTGTTCTGTCTATACGTACTGCGGAGTTATGGCGGGTAGAATGTCGGCGGAAAGGTGGTTTACCTTCCCCTTTTTTTCTCGAAAATCAGAAAGTGTTCGCGATTGCCATTTTGATGCTATCGTGTAAGAAGTAAGTGAAGTGGGAATACAGGGCCGCATCCCGTTCCTCGGTATGGCCATTATTTCCCGAAGTAGAGACTCAAATATTTTAGGTACCCAAAAATTGGGGTTAGAAAAAAGGGCGACGGATTTGCAGGATTTTTGCGCAGATTACTAGAGAAGATGCTGGGATGCTACAGTTAAAAGGGCGGGCCTCTGAGCCTCTTCGTTCTCCTTGTGTAGAAAAAAGTCTGTTTTGGAAGGTGAAAATGACCATTTTTTGAAATTTTGCCGGCCTCTCCCGTCCAAACTCGCGGGGATAGAGAGTTGTCCTTTATGCTCAAGATAGCGTTCGAGGAGCTGTATTCAACGCTCCCATCGGCTTTGTTCTATCTATACGTACTGCGGAGTTATGGTGGCTAGAATATCGGCGGAATGGTGGTTTAAACCCTTCCCCTTTTTTTCTCGAAAATCACAAAGTGGTCGCGATTGCCATTTTGATGCTATCGTGTAAGGAGTAAGTGAAGGGGGAATACAGGGCTGCATCCCGTTCCTCGGTATGGCCATTATTTCCGGAAGTAGAGTCTAAAATATGTTAGGTACCCTAAAATTGGGGCTGGAAAAAAGTGCGACGGATTTGCTGGATTTTTCCGCAGATTACTAGAGAAGATGCTGGGATGCTACAGTTAAAAGGGCGGGCCTCTGACCCTCTTCGTTCTCCTTGTGTAGAAAAAAGTCTGTTTTGGAAGGTCAAAATGACCATTTTTTGAAATTTTGCCGGCCTCTCCCGTTCAAACGCGCGGAGTTAGAGAGTTGTCCTTTATACTCAAGATAGAGTTCGACGAGCTCTATTCAACGCACCCATCGGCTTTGTTCTATATATACGTACTGCGGAGTTATGGTGGCTAGAATGTCGGCGGAATGGTGGTTTAAACCCTTCCCCTTTTTTTCTCGAAAATCAGAAAGTGTTCGCGATTGCCATTTTGATGCTATCGTGTAAGAAGTAAGTGAAGGGGGAATACAGGGCCGCATCCCTTTCCTCGGTATGGCCATTATTTCCGGAAGTAGAGTCTAAAATATGTTAGGTACCCAAAAATTGGGGCTGGAAAAAAGTGCGACGGATTTGCTGGATTTTTGCGCTGATTACTAGAGAAGATGCTGGGATGCTACAGTTAAAAGGGCGGGCCTCTGAGCCTCTTCGTTCTCCTTGTGTAGAAAAAAGTCTGTTTTGGAAGGTCAAAATGACCATTTTTTTAAATTTTGCCTGCCTCTCCCGTCCAAACGCGCGGGGATAGAGAGTTGTCCTTTATACTCAAGATAGAGTTCGACGAGCTGTATTCAACGCACCCATCGGCTGTGTTCTGTCTATACGTACTGCGGAGTTATGGCGGCTAGAATGTCGGCGGAAAGGTGGTTTAAACCCTTCCCCTTTTTTTCTCGAAAATCAGAAAGTGTTCGCGATTGCCATTTTGATGCTATCGTGTAAGAAGTAAGTGAAGTGGGAATACAGGGCCGCATCCCGTTCCTCGGTATGGCTATTATTTCCCGAAGTAGAGACTCAAATATTTTAGGTACCCAAAAATTGGGGCTAGAAAAAAGGGCGACGGATTTGCAGCATTTTTGCTCAGATTACTAGAGAAGATGCTGGGATGCTACAGTTAAAAGGGCGGGCCTCTGAGCCTCTTCGTTCTCCTTGTGTAGAAAAAAGTCTGTTTTGGAAGGTCAAAATGACCATTTTTTGAAATTTTGCCTGCCTCTCCCGTCCAAACGCGCGGGGATAGAGAGTTGTCCTTTATACTCAAGATAGAGTTCGACGAGCTGTATTCAACGCACCCATCGGCTGTGTTCTGTCTATACGTACTGCGGAGTTATGGCGGGTAGAATGTCGGCGGAAAGGTGGTTTACCTTCCCCTTTTTTTCTCGAAAATCAGAAAGTGTTCGCGATTGCCATTTTGATGCTATCGTGTAAGAAGTAAGTGAAGTGGGAATACAGGGCCGCATCCCGTTCCTCGGTATGGCCATTATTTCCCGAAGTAGAGACTCAAATATTTTAGGTACCCAAAAATTGGGGTTCGAAAAAAGGGCGACGGATTTGCAGGATTTTTGCGCAGATTACTAGAGAAGATGCTGGGATGCTACAGTTAAAAGGGCGGGCCTCTGAGCCTCTTCGTTCTCCTTGTGTAGAAAAAAGTCTGTTTTGGAAGGTGAAAATGACCATTTTTTGAAATTTTGCCGGCCTCTCCCGTCCAAACTCGCGGGGATAGAGAGTTGTCCTTTATGCTCAAGATAGCGTTCGAGGAGCTGTATTCAACGCTCCCATCGGCTTTGTTCTATCTATACGTACTGCGGAGTTATGGTGGCTAGAATATCGGCGGAATGGTGGTTTAAACCCTTCCCCTTTTTTTCTCGAAAATCACAAAGTGGTCGCGATTGCCATTTTGATGCTATCGTGTAAGGAGTAAGTGAAGGGGGAATACAGGGCTGCATCCCGTTCCTCGGTATGGCCATTATTTCCGGAAGTAGAGTCTAAAATATGTTAGGTACCCTAAAATTGGGGCTGGAAAAAAGTGCGACGGATTTGCTGGATTTTTCCGCAGATTACTAGAGAAGATGCTGGGATGCTACAGTTAAAAGGGCGGGCCTCTGAGCCTCTTCGTTCTCCTTGTGTAGAAAAAAGTCTGTTTTGGAAGGTCAAAATGACCATTTTTTGAAATTTTGCCTGCCTCTCCCGTCCAAACGCGCGGGGATAGAGAGTTGTCCTTTATACTCAAGATAGAGTTCGACGAGCTGTATTCAACGCACCCATCGGCTGTGTTCTGTCTATACGTACTGCGGAGTTATGGCGGCTAGAATGTCGGCGGAAAGGTGGTTTAAACCCTTCCCCTTTTTTTCTCGAAAATCAGAAAGTGTTCGCGATTGCCATTTTGATGCTATCGTGTAAGAAGTAAGTGAAGTGGGAATACAGGGCCGCATCCCGTTCCTCGGTATGGCTATTATTTCCCGAAGTAGAGACTCAAATATTTTAGGTACCCAAAAATTGGGGCTAGAAAAAAGGGCGACGGATTTGCAGCATTTTTGCTCAGATTACTAGAGAAGATGCTGGGATGCTACAGTTAAAAGGGCGGGCCTCTGAGCCTCTTCGTTCTCCTTGTGTAGAAAAAAGTCTGTTTTGGAAGGTCAAAATGACCATTTTTTGAAATTTTGCCTGCCTCTCCCGTCCAAACGCGCGGGGATAGAGGGTTGTCCTTTATACTCAAGATAGAGTTCGACGAGCTGTATTCAACGCACCCATCGGCTGTGTTCTGTCTATACGTACTGCGGAGTTATGGCGGCTAGAATGTCGGCGGAAAGGTGGTTTACCTTCCCCTTTTTTTCTCGAAAATCAGAAAGTGTTCGCGATTGCCATTTTGATGCTATCGTGTAAGAAGTAAGTGAAGTGGGAATACAGGGCCGCATCCCGTTCCTCGGTATGGCCATTATTTCCCGAAGTAGAGACTCAAATATTTTAGGTACCCAAAAATTGGGGTTAGAAAAAAGGGCGACGGATTTACAGGATTTTTGCGCAGATTACTAGAGAAGATGCTGGGATGCTACAGTTAAAAGGGCGGGCCTCTGAGCCTCTTCGTTCTCCTTGTGTAGAAAAAAGTCTGTTTTGGAAGGTGAAAATGACCATTTTTTTAAATTTTGCCGGCCTCTCCCGTCCAAACTCGCGGGGATAGAGAGTTGTCCTTTATGCTCAAGATAGCGTTCGACGAGCTGTATTCAACTCTCCCATCGGCTTTGTTCTATCTATACGTACTGCGGAGTTATGGTGGCTAGAATGTCGGCGGAATGGTGGTTCCCCTTTTTTTCTCGAAAATCACAAAGTGGTCGCGATTGCCATTTTGATGCTATCGTGTAAGGAGTAAGTGAAGGGGGAATACAGGGCTGCATCCCGTTCCTCGGTATGGCCATTATTTCCGGAAGTAGAGTCTAAAATATGTTAGGTACCCAAAAATTGGGGCTGGAAAAAAGTGCGACGGATTTGCTGGATTTTTGCGCTGATTACTAGAGAAGATGCTGGGATGCTACAGTTAAAAGGGCGGGCCTCTGAGCCTCTTCGTTCTCCTTGTGTAGAAAAAAGTCTGTTTTGGAAGGTCAAAATGACCATTTTTTGAAATTTTGCCTGCCTCTCCCGTACAAACGTGCGGGGATAGAGAGTTGTCCTTTATACTCAAGATAGAGTTCGACGAGCTGTATTCAACGCACCCATCGGCTGTGTTCTGTCTATACGTACTGCGGAGTTATGGCGGCTAGAATGTCGGCGGAAAGGTGGTTACAATTCCCCTTTTTTTCTCGAAAATCAGAAAGTGTTCGCGATTGCCATTTTGATGCTATCGTGTAAGAAGTAAGTGAAGTGGGAATACAGGGCCGCATCCCGTTCCTCGGTATGGCCATTATTTCCCGAAGTAGAGACTCAAATATTTTAGGTACCCAAAAATTGGGGTTAGAAAAAAGGGCGACGGATTTGCAGGATTTTTGCGCAGATTACTAGAGAAGATGCTGGGATGCTACAGTTAAAAGGGCGGGCCTCTGAGCCTCTTCGTTCTCCTTCTGTAGAAAAAAGTCTGTTTTGGAAGGTCAAAATGACCATTTTTTGAAATTTTGCCTGCCTCTCCCGTCCAAACGCGCGGGGATAGAGAGTTGTCCTTTATACTAAGGATAGAGTTCGACGAGCTGTATTCAACGCACCCATCGGCTGTGTTCTGTCTATACGTACTGCGGAGTTATGGCGGCTAGAATGTCGGCGGAAAGGTGTTTTAAACCCTTCCCCTTTTTTTCTCGAAAATCAGAAAGTGTTCGCGATTGCCATTTTGATGCTATCGTGTAAGAAGTAAGTGAAGTGGGAATACAGGGCCGCATCCCGTTCCTCGGTATGGCCATTATTTCCCGAAGTTGAGACTCAAATATTTTAGGTCCCCAAAAATTGGGGTTAGAAAAAAGGGCGACGGATGTGCAGGATTTTTGCGCAGATTACTAGAGAAGATGCTGGGATGCTACAGTTAAAAGGGCGGGCCTCTGAGCCTCTTCGTTCTCCTTGTGTAGAAAAAAGTCTGTTTTGGAAGGTCAAAATGACCATTTTTTGAAATTTTGCCGGCCTCTCCCGTTCAAACGCGCGGAGTTAGAGAGTTGTCCTTTATACTCAAGATAGAGTTCGACGAGCTCTATTCAACGCACCCATCGGCTTTGTTCTATATATACGTACTGCGGAGTTATGGTGGCTAGAATGTCGGCGGAATGGTGGTTTAAACCCTTCCCCTTTTTTTCTCGAAAATCAGAAAGTGTTCGCGATTACCATTTTGATGCTATCGTGTAAGAAGTAAGTGAAGGGGGAATACAGTGCCGCATCCCGTTCCTCGGTATGGCCATTATTTCCGGAAGTAGAGACTCAAATATTTTAGGTACCCAAAAATTGGGGTTAGAAAAAAGGGCGACGGATTTGCAGGATTTTTGCGCAGATTACTAGAGAAGATGCTGGGATGCTACAGTTAAAAGGGCAGGCGTCTGAGCCTCTTCGTTCTCCTTGTGTAGAAAAAAGTCTGTTTTGGAAGGTGAAAATGACCATTTTTTTAAATTTTGCCGGCCTCTCCCGTCCAAACACGCGGGGATAGAGAGTTGTCCTTTATGCTCAAGATAGCGTTCGACGAGCTGTATTCAACGCACCCATCGGCTTTGTTCTATCTATACGTACTGCGGAGTTATGGTGGCTAGAATGTCGGCGGAATGGTGGTTCCCCTTTTTTTCTCGAAAATCACAAAGTGGTCGCGATTGCCATTTTGATGCTATCGTGTAAGGAGTAAGTGAAGGGGGAATACAGGGCTGCATCCCGTTCCTCGGTATGGCCATTATTTCCGGAAGTAGAGTCTAAAATATGTTAGGTACCCAAAAATTGGGGCTGGAAAAAAGTGCGACGGATTTGCTGGATTTTTGCGCTCATTACTAGAGAAGATGCTGGGATGCTACAGTTAAAAGGGCGGGCCTCTGAGCCTCTTCGTTCTCCTTGTGTAGAAAAAAGTCTGTTTTGGAAGGTCAAAATGACCATTTTTTTAAATTTTGCCTGCCTCTCTCGTCCAAACGCGCGGGGATAGAGAGTTGTCCTTTATACTCTAGATAGAGTTCGACGAGCTGTATTCAACGCACCCATCGGCTGTGTTCTGTCTATACGTTCTGCGGAGTTATGGCGGCTAGAATGTCGGCGGAAAGGTGGTTTAAACCCTTCCCCTTTTTTTCTCGAAAATCAGAAAGTGTTCGCGATTGCCATTTTGATGCTATCGTGTAAGAAGTAAGTGAAGGGGGAATACAGGGCCGCATCCCATTCCTCGGTATGGCCATTATTTCCGGAAGTAGAGACTCAAATATTTTAGGTACCCAAAAATTGGGGCTAGAAAAAAGGGCGACGGATTTGCAGGATTTTTGCGCAGATTACTAGAGAAGATGCTGGGATGCTACAGTTAAAAGGGCGGGCCTCTGAGCCTATTCATTCTCCTTGTGTAGAAAAAAGTCTGTTTTGGAAGGTCAAAATGACCATTTTTTGAAATTTTGCCGGCCTCTCCCGTTCAAACGCGCGGGGATAGAGAGTTGTCCTTTATACTAAAGATAGAGTTCGACGAGCTGTATTCAACGCACCCATCGGCTTTGTTCTGTCTATAAGTACTGCGGAGTTATGGTGGCTAGAAAGTCGGCGGAATGGTGGTTTAAACCCTTCCCCTTTTTTTCTCGAAAATCAGAAAGTGTTCGCGATTGCCATTTTGATGCTATCGTGTAAGAAGTAAGTGAAGGGGGAATACAGTGCCGCATCCCGTTCCTCAGTATGGCCATTATTTCCGGAAGTAGAGACTCAAATATTTTAGGTACCCAAAAATTGGGGTTAGAAAAAAGGGCGACGGATTTGCAGGATTTTTGCGCAGATTACTAGAGAAGATGCTGGGATGCTACAGTTAAAAGGGCGGGCCTCTGAGCCTCTTCGTTCTCCTTGTGTAGAAAAAAGTCTGTTTTGGAAGGTGAAAATGACCATTTTTTTAAATTTTGCCGGCCTCTCCCGTCCAAACACGCGGGGATAGAGAGTTGTCCTTTATGCTCAAGATAGCGTTCGACGAGCTGTATTCAACGCACCCATCGGCTTTGTTCTATCTATACGTACTGCGGAGTTATGGTGGCTAGAATGTCGGCGGAATGGTGGTTTAAACCCTTCCCCTTTTTTTCTCGAAAATCACAAAGTGGTCGCGATTGCCATTTTGATGCTATCGTGTAAGGAGTAAGTGAAGGGGGAATACAGGGCTGCATCCCGTTCCTCGGTATGGCCATTATTTCCGGAAGTAGAGTCTAAAATATGTTAGGTACCCAAAAATTGGGGCTGGAAAAAAGTGCGACGGATTTGCTGGATTTTTGCGCTGATTACTAGAGAAGATGCTGGGATGCTACAGTTAAAAGGGCGGGCCTCTGAGCCTCTTCGTTCTCCTTGTGTAGAAAAAAGTCTGTTTTGGAAGGTCAAAATGACCATTTTTTTAAATTTTGCCTGCCTCTCCCGTCCAAACGCGCGGGGATAGAGAGTTGTCCTTTATACTCAAGATAGAGTTCGACGAGCTGTATTCAACGCACCCATCGGCTGTGTTCTGTCTATACGTACTGCGGAGTTATGGCGGCTAGAATGTCGGCCCTTCCCCTTTTTTTCTCGAAAATCAGAAAGTGTTCGCGATTGCCATTTTGATGCTATCGTGTAAGAAGTAAGTGAAGTGGGAATACAGGGCCGCATCCCGTTCCTCGGTATGGCCATTATTTCCCGAAGTAGAGACTCAAATATTTTAGGTACCCAAAAATTGGGGCTAGAAAAAAGGGCGACGGATTTGCAGCATTTTTGCACAGATTACTAGAGAAGATGCTGGGATGCTACAGTTAAAAGGGCGGGCCTCTGAGCCTCTTCGTTCTCCTTGTGTAGAAAAAAGTCTGTTTTGGAAGGTCAAAATGACCATTTTTTGAAATTTTGCCTGCCTCTCCCGTCCAAACGCGCGGGGATAGAGAGTTGTCCTTTATACTCAAGATAGAGTTCGACGAGTGTATTCAACGCACCCATCGGCTGTGTTCTGTCTATACGTACTGCGGAGTTATGGCGGCTAGAATGTCGGCGGAAAGGTGGTTTACCTTCCCCTTTTTTTCTCGAAAATCAGAAAGTGTTCGCGATTGCCATTTTGATGCTATCGTGTAAGAAGTAAGTGAAGTGGGAATACAGGGCCGCATCCCGTTCCTCGGTATGGCCATTATTTCCCGAAGTAGAGACTCAAATATTTTAAGTACCCAAAAATTGGGGTTAGAAAAAAGGGCGACGGATTTGCAGGATTTTTGCGCAGATTACTAGAGAAGATGCTGGGATGCTACAGTTAAAAGGGCGGGCCTCTGAGCCTCTTCGTTCTCCTTGTGTAGAAAAAAGTCTGTTTTGAAAGGTGAAAATGACCATTTTTTGAAATTTTGCCGGCCTCTCCCGTCCAAACTCGCGGGGATAGAGAGTTGTCCTTTATGCTCAAGATAGCGTTCGAGGAGCTGTATTCAACGCTCCCATCGGCTTTGTTCTATCTATACGTACTGCGGAGTTATGGTGGCTAGAATATCGGCGGAATGGTGGTTTAAACCCTTCCCCTTTTTTTCTCGAAAATCACAAAGTGGTCGCGATTGCCATTTTGATGCTATCGTGTAAGGAGTAAGTGAAGGGGGAATACAGGGCTGCATCCCGTTCCTCGGTATGGCCATTATTTCCGGAAGTAGAGTCTAAAATATGTTAGGTACCCTAAAATTGGGGCTGGAAAAAAGTGCGACGGATTTGCTGGATTATTCCGCAGATTACTAGAGAAGATGCTGGGATGCTACAGTTAAAAGGGCGGGCCTCTGAGCCTCTTCGTTCTCCTTGTGTAGAAAAAAGTCTGTTTTGGAAGGTCAAAATGACCATTTTTTGAAATTTTGCCTGCCTCTCCCGTCCAAACGCGCGGGGATAGAGAGTTGTCCTTTATACTCAAGATAGAGTTCGACGAGCTGTATTCAACGCACCCATCGGCTGTGTTCTGTCTATACGTACTGCGGAGTTAGGGCGGCTAGAATGTCGGCGGAAAGGTGGTTTAAACCCTTCCCCTTTTTTTCTCGAAAATCAGAAAGTGTTCGCGATTGCCTTTTTGATGCTATCGTGTAAGAAGTAAGTGAAGTGGGAATACAGGGCCGCATCCCGTTCCTCGGTATGGCTATCATTTCCCGAAGTAGAGACTCAAATATTTTAGGTACCCAAAAATTGGGGCTAGAAAAAAGGGCGACGGATTTGCAGCATTTTTGCACAGATTACTAGAGAAGATGCTGGGATGCTACAGTTAAAAGGGCGGGCCTCTGAGCCTCTTCGTTCTCCTTGTGTAGAAAAAAGTCTGTTTTGGAAGGTCAAAATGACCATTTTTTGAAATTTTGCCTGCCTCTCCCGTCCAAACGCGCGGGGATAGAGAGTTGTCTTTTATACTCAAGATAGAGTTCGACGAGCTGTATTCAACGCACCCATCGGCTGTGTTCTGTCTATACGTACTGCGGAGTTATGGCGGCTAGAATGTCGGCGGAAAGGTGGTTTACCTTCCCCTTTTTTTCTCGAAAATCAGAAAGTGTTCGCGATTGCCATTTTGATGCTATCGTGTAAGAAGTAAGTGAAGTGGGAATACAGGGCCGCATCCCGTTCCTCGGTAAGGCCATTATTTCCCGAAGTAGAGACTCAAATATTTTAGGTACCCAAAAATTGGGGTTAGAAAAAAGGGCGACGGATTTGCAGGATTTTTGCGCAGATTACTAGAGAAGATGCTGGGATGCTACAGTTAAAAGGGCGGGCCTCTGAGCCTCTTCGTTCTCCTTGTGTAGAAAAAAGTCTGTTTTGGAAGGTGAAAATGACCATGTTTTGAAATTTTGCCCGCCTCTCCCGTCCAAACTCGCGGGGATAGAGAGTTGTCCTTTATGCTCAAGATAGCGTTCGACGAGCTGTATTCAACTCTCCCATCGGCTTTGTTCTATCTATACGTACTGCGGAGTTATGGTGGCAGGAATATCGGCGGAATGGTGGTTTAAACCCTTCCCCTTTTTTTCTCGAAAATCACAAAGTGGTCGCGATTGCCATTTTGATGCTATCGTGTAAGGAGTAAGTGAAGGGGGAATACAGGGCTGCATCCCGTTCCTCGGTATGGCCATTATTTCCGGAAGTAGAGTCTAAAATATGTTAGGTACCCAAAAATTGGGGCTGGAAAAAAGTGCGACGGATTTGCTGGATTTTTGCGCTGATTACTAGAGAAGATGCTGGGATGCTACAGTTAAAAGGGCGGGCCTCTGAGCCTCTTCGTTCTCCTTGTGTAGAAAAAAAGTCTGTTTTGGAAGGTCAAAATGACCATTTTTTTAAATTTTGCCTGCCTCTCCCGTCCAAACGCGCGGGGATAGAGAGTTGTCCTTTATACTCAAGATAGAGTTCGACGAGCTGTATTCAACGCACCCATCGGCTGTGTTCTGTCTATACGTTCTGCGGAGTTATGGCGGCTAGAATGTCGGCGGAAAGGTGGTTTAAACCCTTCCCCTTTTTTTCTCGAAAATCAGAAAGTGTTCGCGATTGCCATTTTGATGCTATCGTGTAAGAAGTAAGTGAAGGGGGAATACAGGGCCGCATCCCATTCCTCGGTATGGCCATTATTTCCGGAAGTAGAGACTCAAATATTTTAGGTACCCAAAAATTGGGGCTAGAAAAAAGGGCGACGGATTTGCAGGATTTTTGCGCAGATTACTAGAGAAGATGCTGGGATGCTACAGTTAAAAGGGCGGGCCTCTGAGCCTATTCATTCTCCTTGTGTAGAAAAAAGTCTGTTTTGGAAGGTCAAAATGACCATTTTTTGAAATTTTGCCGGCCTCTCCCGTTCAAACGCGCGGGGATAGAGAGTTGTCCTTTATACTAAAGATAGAGTTCGACGAGCTGTATTCAACGCACCCATCGGCTTTGTTCTGTCTATAAGTACTGCGGAGTTATGGTGGCTAGAAAGTCGGCGGAATGGTGGTTTAAACCCTTCCCCTTTTTTTCTCGAAAATCAGAAAGTGTTCGCGATTGCCATTTTGATGCTATCGTGTAAGAAGTAAGTGAAGGGGGAATACAGTGCCGCATCCCGTTCCTCGGTATGGCCATTATTTCCGGAAGTAGAGACTCAAATATTTTAGGTACCCAAAAATTGGGGTTAGAAAAAAGGGCGACGGATTTGCAGGATTTTTGCGCAGATTACTAGAGAAGATGCTGGGATGCTACAGTTAAAAGGGCGGGCCTCTGAGCCTCTTCGTTCTCCTTGTGTAGAAAAAAGTCTGTTTTGAAAGGTGAAAATGACCATTTTTTGAAATTTTGCCGGCCTCTCCCGTCCAAACTCGCGGGGATAGAGAGTTGTCCTTTATGCTCAAGATAGCGTTCGAGGAGCTGTATTCAACGCTCCCATCGGCTTTGTTCTATCTATACGTACTGCGGAGTTATGGTGGCTAGAATATCGGCGGAATGGTGGTTTAAACCCTTCCCCTTTTTTTCTCGAAAATCACAAAGTGGTCGCGATTGCCATTTTGATGCTATCGTGTAAGGAGTAAGTGAAGGGGGAATACAGGGCTGCATCCCGTTCCTCGGTATGGCCATTATTTCCGGAAGTAGAGTCTAAAATATGTTAGGTACCCTAAAATTGGGGCTGGAAAAAAGTGCGACGGATTTGCTGGATTATTCCGCAGATTACTAGAGAAGATGCTGGGATGCTACAGTTAAAAGGGCGGGCCTCTGAGCCTCTTCGTTCTCCTTGTGTAGAAAAAAGTCTGTTTTGGAAGGTCAAAATGACCATTTTTTGAAATTTTGCCTGCCTCTCCCGTCCAAACGCGCGGGGATAGAGAGTTGTCCTTTATACTCAAGATAGAGTTCGACGAGCTGTATTCAACGCACCCATCGGCTGTGTTCTGTCTATACGTACTGCGGAGTTAGGGCGGCTAGAATGTCGGCGGAAAGGTGGTTTAAACCCTTCCCCTTTTTTTCTCGAAAATCAGAAAGTGTTCGCGATTGCCATTTTGATGCTATCGTGTAAGAAGTAAGTGAAGTGGGAATACAGGGCCGCATCCCGTTCCTCGGTATGGCTATTATTTCCCGAAGTAGAGACTCAAATATTTTAGGTACCCAAAAATTGGGGCTAGAAAAAAGGGCGACGGATTTGCAGCATTTTTGCACAGATTACTAGAGAAGATGCTGGGATGCTACAGTTAAAAGGGCGGGCCTCTGAGCCTCTTCGTTCTCCTTGTGTAGAAAAAAGTCTGTTTTGGAAGGTCAAAATGACCATTTTTTGAAATTTTGCCTGCCTCTCCCGTCCAAACGCGCGGGGATAGAGAGTTGTCTTTTATACTCAAGATAGAGTTCGACGAGCTGTATTCAACGCACCCATCGGCTGTGTTCTGTCTATACGTACTGCGGAGTTATGGCGGCTAGAATGTCGGCGGAAAGGTGGTTTACCTTCCCCTTTTTTTCTCGAAAATCAGAAAGTGTTCGCGATTGCCATTTTGATGCTATCGTGTAAGAAGTAAGTGAAGTGGGAATACAGGGCCGCATCCCGTTCCTCGGTAAGGCCATTATTTCCCGAAGTAGAGACTCAAATATTTTAGGTACCCAAAAATTGGGGTTAGAAAAAAGGGCGACGGATTTGCAGGATTTTTGCGCAGATTACTAGAGAAGATGCTGGGATGCTACAGTTAAAAGGGCGGGCCTCTGAGCCTCTTCGTTCTCCTTGTGTAGAAAAAAGTCTGTTTTGGAAGGTGAAAATGACCATGTTTTGAAATTTTGCCCGCCTCTCCCGTCCAAACTCGCGGGGATAGAGAGTTGTCCTTTATGCTCAAGATAGCGTTCGACGAGCTGTATTCAACTCTCCCATCGGCTTTGTTCTATCTATACGTACTGCGGAGTTATGGTGGCAGGAATATCGGCGGAATGGTGGTTTAAACCCTTCCCCTTTTTTTCTCGAAAATCAGAAAGTGTTCGCGATTGCCATTTTGATGCTATCGTGTAAGAAGTAAGTGAAGGGGGAATACAGTGCCGCATCCCGTTCCTCGGTATGGCCATTATTTCCGGAAGTAGAGACTCAAATATTTTAGGTACCCAAAAATTGGGGTTAGAAAAAAGGGCGACGGATTTGCAGGATTTTTGCGCAGATTACTAGAGAAGATGCTGGGATGCTACACTTAAAAGGGCGGGCCTCTGAGCCTCTTCGTTCTCCTTGTGTAGAAAAAAGTCTGTTTTGGAAGGTGAAAATGACCATTTTTTTAAATTTTGCCGGACTCTCCCGTCCAAACACGCGGGGATAGAGAGTTGTCCTTTATGCTCAAGATAGCGTTCGACGAGCTGTATTCAACGCACCCATCGGCTTTGTTCTATCTATACGTACTGCGGAGTTATGGTGGCTAGAATGTCGGCGGAATGGTGGTTTAAACCCTTCCCCTTTTTTTCTCGAAAATCACAAAGTGGTCGCGATTGCCATTTTGATGCTATCGTGTAAGGAGTAAGTGAAGGGGGAATACAGGGCTGCATCCCGTTCCTCGGTATGGCCATTATTTCCGGAAGTAGAGTCTAAAATATGTTAGGTACCCAAAAATTGGGGCTGGAAAAAAGTGCGACGGATTTACTGGATTTTTGCGCTGATTACTAGAGAAGATGCTGGGATGCTACAGTTAAAAGGGCGGGCCTCTGAGCCTCTTCGTTCTCCTTGTGTAGAAAAAAGTCTGTTTTGGAAGGTCAAAATGACCATTTTTTGAAATTTTGCCTGCCTCTCCCGTAGAAACGTGCGGGGATAGAGAGTTGTCCTTTATACTCAAGATAGAGTTCGACGAGCTGTATTCAACGCACCCATCGGCTGTGTTCTGTCTATACGTACTGCGGAGTTATGGCGGCTAGAATGTCGGCGGAAAGGTGGTTACAATTCCCCTTTTTTTCTCGAAAATCAGAAAGTGTTCGCGATTGCCATTTTGATGCTATCGTGTAAGAAGTAAGTGAAGTGGGAATACAGGGCCGCATCCCGTTCCTCGGTATGGCCATTATTTCCCGAAGTAGAGACTCAAATATTTTAGGTACCCAAAAATTGGGGTTAGAAAAAAGGGCGACGGATTTGCAGGATTTTTGCGCAGATTACTAGAGAAGATGCTGGGATGCTACAGTTAAAAGGGCGGGCCTCTGAGCCTCTTCGTTCTCCTTGTGTAGAAAAAAGTCTGTTTTGGAAGGTCAAAATGACCATTTTTTGAAATTTTGCCGGTCTCTCCCGTTCAAACGCGCGGAGTTAGAGAGTTGTCCTTTATACTCAAGATAGAGTTCGACGAGCTCTATTCAACGCACCCATCGGCTTTGTTCTATATATACGTACTGCGGAGTTATGGTGGCTAGAATGTCGGCGGAATGGTGGTTTAAACCCTTCCCCTTTTTTTCTCGAAAATCAGAAAGTGTTCGCGATTGCCATTTTGATGCTATCGTGTAAGAAGTAAGTGAAGGGGGAATACAGGGCCGCATCCCATTCCTCGGTATGGCCATTATTTCCGGAAGTAGAGACTCAAATATTTTAGGTACCCAAAAATTGGGGCTAGAAAAAAGGGCGACGGATTTGCAGGATTTTTGCGCAGATTACTAGAGAAGATGCTGGGATGCTACAGTTAAAAGGGCGGGCCTCTGAGCCTATTCATTCTCCTTGTGTAGAAAAAAGTCTGTTTTGGAAGGTCAAAATGACCATTTTTTGAAATTTTGCCGGCCTCTCCCGTTCAAACGCGCGGGGATAGAGAGTTGTCCTTTATACTAAAGATAGAGTTCGACGAGCTGTATTCAACGCACCCATCGGCTTTGTTCTGTCTATAAGTACTGCGGAGTTATGGTGGCTAGAAAGTCGGCGGAATGGTGGTTTAAACCCTTCCCCTTTTTTTCTCGAAAATCAGAAAGTGTTCGCGATTGCCATTTTGATGCTATCGTGTAAGAAGTAAGTGAAGGGGGAATACAGTGCCGCATCCCGTTCCTCGGTATGGCCATTATTTCCGGAAGTAGAGACTCAAATATTTTAGGTACCCAAAAATTGGGGTTAGAAAAAAGGGCGACGGATTTGCAGGATTTTTGCGCAGATTACTAGAGAAGATGCTGGGATGCTACAGTTAAAAGGGCGGGCCTCTGAGCCTCTTCGTTCTCCTTGTGTAGAAAAAAGTCTGTTTTGGAAGGTGAAAATGACCATTTTTTTAAATTTTGCCGGCCTCTCCCGTCCAAACACGCGGGGATAGAGAGTTGTCCTTTATGCTCAAGATAGCGTTCGACGAGCTGTATTCAACGCACCCATCGGCTTTGTTCTATCTATACGTACTGCGGAGTTATGGTGGCTAGAATGTCGGCGGAATGGTGGTTTAAACCCTTCCCCTTTTTTTCTCGAAAATCACAAAGTGGTCGCGATTGCCATTTTGATGCTATCGTGTAAGGAGTAAGTGAAGGGGGAATACAGGGCTGCATCCCGTTCCTCGGTATGGCCATTATTTCCGGAAGTAGAGTCTAAAATATGTTAGGTACCCAAAAATTGGGGCTGGAAAAAAGTGCGACGGATTTGCTGGATTTTTACGCTCATTACTAGAGAAGATGCTGGGATGCTACAGTTAAAAGGGCGGGCCTCTGAGCCTCTTCGTTCTCCTTGTGTAGAAAAAAGTCTGTTTTGGAAGGTCAAAATGACCATTTTTTTAAATTTTGCCTGCCTCTCCCGTCCAAACGCGCGGGGATAGAGAGTTGTCCTTTATACTCAAGATAGAGTTCGACGAGCTGTATTCAACGCACCCATCGGCTGTGTTCTGTCTATACGTACTGCGGAGTTATGGCGGCTAGAATGTCGGCGGAAAGGTGGTTTAAACCCTTCCCCTTTTTTTCTCGAAAATCAGAAAGTGTTCGCGATTGCCATTTTGATGCTATCGTGTAAGAAGTAAGTGAAGGGGGAATACAGGGCCGCATCCCATTCCTCGGTATGGCCATTATTTCCGGAAGTAGAGACTCAAATATTTTAGGTACCCAAAAATTGGGGCTAGAAAAAAGGGCGACGGATTTGCAGGATTTTTGCGCAGATTACTAGAGAAGATGCTGGGATGCTACAGTTAAAAGGGCGGGCCTCTGAGCCTATTCATTCTCCTTGTGTAGAAAAAAGTCTGTTTTGGAAGGTCAAAATGACCATTTTTTGAAATTTTGCCGGCCTCTCCCGTTCAAACGCGCGGGGATAGAGAGTTGTCCTTTATACTAAAGATAGAGTTCGACGAGCTGTATTCAACGCACCCATCGGCTTTGTTCTGTCTATAAGTACTGCGGAGTTATGGTGGCTAGAAAGTCGGCGGAATGGTGGTTTAAACCCTTCCCCTTTTTTTCTCGAAAATCAGAAAGTGTTCGCGATTGCCATTTTGATGCTATCGTGTAAGAAGTAAGTGAAGGGGGAATACAGTGCCGCATCCCGTTCCTCAGTATGGCCATTATTTCCGGAAGTAGAGACTCAAATATTTTAGGTACCCAAAACTTGGGGTTAGAAAAAAGGGCGACGGATTTGCAGGATTTTTGCGCAGATTACTAGAGAAGATGCTGGGATGCTACAGTTAAAAGGGCGGGCCTCTGAGCCTCTTCGTTCTCCTTGTGTAGAAAAAAGTCTGTTTTGGAAGGTGAAAATGACCATTTTTTTTAATTTTGCCGGCCTCTCCCGTCCAAACACGCGGGGATAGAGAGTTGTCCTTTATGCTCAAGATAGCGTTCGACGAGCTGTATTCAACGCACCCATCGGCTTTGTTCTATCTATACGTACTGCGGAGTTATGGTGGCTAGAATGTCGGCGGAATGGTGGTTTAAACCCTTCCCCTTTTTTTCTCGAAAATCACAAAGTGGTCGCGATTGCCATTTTGATGCTATCGTGTAAGGAGTAAGTGAAGGGGGAATACAGGGCTGCATCCCGTTCCTCGGTATGGCCATTATTTCCGGAAGTAGAGTCTAAAATATGTTAGGTACCCAAAAATTGGGGCTGGAAAAAAGTGCGACGGATTTGCTGGATTTTTGCGCTGATTACTAGAGAAGATGCTGGGATGCTACAGTTAAAAGGGCGGGCCTCTGAGCCTCTTCGTTCTCCTTGTGTAGAAAAAAGTCTGTTTTGGAAGGTCAAAATGACCATTTTTTTAAATTTTGCCTGCCTCTCCCGTCCAAACGCGCGAGGATAGAGAGTTGTCCTTTATACTCAAGATAGAGTTCGACGAGCTGTATTCAACGCACCCATCGGCTGTGTTCTGTCTATACGTACTGCGGAGTTATGGCGGCTAGAATGTCGGCGGAAAGGTGGTTTAAACCCTTCCCCTTTTTTTCTCGAAAATCAGAAAGTGTTCGCGATTGCCATTTTGATGCTATCGTGTAAGAAGTAAGTGAAGTGGGAATACAGGGCCGCATCCCGTTCCTCGGTATGGCCATTATTTCCCGAAGTAGAGACTCAAATATTTTAGGTACCCAAAAATTGGGGCTAGAAAAAAAGGCGACGGATTTGCAGGATTTTTGCGCAGATTACTAGAGAAGATGCTGGGATGCTACAGTTATAAGGGCGGGCCTCTGAGCCTCTTCGTTCTCCTTCTGTAGAAAAAAGTCTGTTTTGGAAGGTCAAAATGACCATTTTTTGAAATTTTGCCTGCCTCTCCCGTCCAAACGCGCGGGGATAGAGAGTTGTCCTTTATACTCAATATAGAGTTCGACGATCTGTATTCAACGCACCCATCGGCTGTGTTCTGTCTATACGTACTGTGGAGTTATGGCGGCTAGAATGTCGGCGGAAAATCAGAAAGTGTTCGCGATTGCCATTTTGATGCTATCGTGTAAGAAGTAAGTGAAGCGGGAATACAGGGCCGCATCCCGTTCCTCGGTATGGCTATTATTTCCCGAAGTAGAGACTCAAATATTTTAGGTACCCAAAAATTGGGGCTAGAAAAAAGGGCGACGGATTTGCAGCATTTTTGCTCAGATTACTAGAGAAGATGCTGGGATGCTACAGTTAAAAGGGCGGGCCTCTGAGCCTCTTCGTTCTCCTTGTGTAGAAAAAAGTCTGTTTTGGAAGGTCAAAATGACCATTTTTTTAAATGTTGCCTGCCTCTCCCGTCCAAACGCGCGGGGATAGAGAGTTGTCCTTTATACTCAAGATAGAATTCGACGAGCTGTATTCAACGCACCCATCGGCTGTGTTCTGTCTATACGTACTGCGGAGTTATGGCGGCTAGAATGTCGGCGGAAAGGTGGTTTAAACCCTTCCCCTTTTTTTCTCGAAAATCAGAAAGTGTTCGCGATTGCCATTTTGATGCTATCGTGTAAGAAGTAAGTGAAGTGGGAATACAGGGCCGCATCCCGTTCCTCGGTATGGCCATTATTTCCCGAAGTAGAGACTCAAATATTTTAGGTACCCAAAAATTGGGGTTAGAAAAAAGGGCGACGGATTTGCAGGATTTTTGCGCAGATTACTAGAGAAGATGCTGGGATGCTACAGTTAAAAGGGCGGGCCTCTGAGCCTCTTCGTTCTCCTTGTGTAGAAAAAAGTCTGTTTTGGAAGGTCAAAATGACTGTTTTTTTTAATTTTGCCGGCCTCTCCCGTCCTAACGCGCGGGGTTAGAGAGTTGTCCTTTATACTCAAGATAGAGTTCGACGAGCTGTATTCAACGCAGCTATCGGCTTTCTTCTATCTATACGTACTGCGGAGTTATGGTGGCTAGAATGTCGGCGGAATGGTGGTTTAAACCCTTCCCCTTTTTTTTCTCGAAAATCAGAAAGTGGTCGCGATTGCCATTTTGATGCTATCGTGTAAGAAGTAAGTGAAGGGGGAATGCAGGGCTGCATCCCGTTCCTCGTTATGGCCATTACTTCCGGAAGTAGAGTCTAAAATATGTTAGGTACCCAAAAATTGGGGCTGGAAAAAAGTGCGACGGATTTGCTGGATTTTTGCGCTGATTACTAGAGAAGATGCTGGGATGCTACAGTTAAAAGGGCGGGCCTCTGAGCCTCTTCGTTCTCCTTGTGTAGAAAAAAGTCTGTTTTGGAAGGTCAAAATGACCATTTTTTGACATTTTGCCGGCCTCTCCCGTCCAAACGCGCGGGGATAGAGAGTTGTCCTTTATACTCAAGATAGAGTTCGACGAGCTGTATTCAACGCACCCATCGGCTTTGATCTGTCTATACGTACTGCGGAGTTATGGCGGCTAGAATGTCGGCGGAAAGGTGGTTTAAACCCTTCCCCTTTTTTTCTCGAAAATCAGAAAGTGTTCGCGATTGCCATTTTGATGCTATCGTGTAAGAAGTAAGTGAAGCGGGAATACAGGGCCGCATCCCGTTCCTCGGTATGGCCATTATTTCCGGAAGTAGAGACTCAAATATTTTAGGTACCCAAAAATTGGGGTTAGAAAAAAGGGCGACGGATTTGCAGGATTTTTGCACAGATTACTAGAGAAGATGCTGGGATGCTACAGTTAAAAGGGCGGGCCTCTGAGCCTCTTCGTTCTCCTTGTGTAGAAAAAAGTCTGTTTTGGAAGGTGAAAATGACCATTTTTTTAAATTTTGCCGGCCTCTCCCGTCCAAACACGCGGGGATAGAGAGTTGTCCTTTATGCTCAAGATAGCGTTCGACGAGCTGTATTCAACGCACCCATCGGCTTTGTTCTATCTATACGTACTGCGGAGTTATGGTGGCTAGAATGTCGGCGGAATGGTGGTTTAAACCCTTCCCCTTTTTTTCTCGAAAATCAGAAAGTGTTCGCGATTGCCATTTTGATGCTATCGTGTAAGGAGTAAGTGAAGGGGGAATACAGGGCTGCATCCCGTTCCTCGGTATGGCCATTATTTCCGGAAGTAGAGTCTAAAATATGTTAGGTACCCAAAAAATGGGGCTGGAAAAAAGTGCGACGGATTTGCTGGATTTTTGCGCTCATTACTAGAGAAGATGCTGGGATGCTACAGTTAAAAGGGCGGGCCTCTGAGCCTCTTCGTTCTCCTTGTGTAGAAAAAAGTCTGTTTTGGAAGGCCAAAATGACCATTTTTTTAAATTTTGCCTGCCTCTCCCGTCCAAACGCGCGGGGATAGAGAGTTGTCCTTTATACTCGAGATAGAGTTCGACGAGCTGTATTCAACGCACCCATCGGCTGTGTTCTGTCTATACGTACTGCGGAGTTATGGCGGCTAGAATGTCGGCGGAAAGGTGGTAAAACCCTTCCCCTTTTTTTCTCGAAAATCAGAAAGTGTTCGCGATTGCCATTTTGATGCTATCGTGTAAGAAGTAAGTGAAGGGGGAATACAGGGCCGCATCCCATTCCTCGGTATGGCCATTATTTCCGGAAGTAGAGACTCAAATATTTTAGGTACCCAAAAATTGGGGCTAGAAAAAAGGGCGACGGATTTGCAGGATTTTTGCGCAGATTACTAGAGAAGATGCTGGGATGCTACAGTTAAAAGGGCGGGCCTCTGAGCCTCTTCGTTCTCCTTCTGTAGAAAAAAGTCTGTTTTGGAAGGTCAAAATGACCATTTTTTTAAATTTTGCCTGCCTCTCCCGTCCAAACGCGCGGGGATAGAGAGTTGTCCTTTATACTAAAGATAGAGTTCGACGAGCTGTATTCAACGCACCCATCGGCTGTGTTCTGTCTATACGTACTGCGGAGTTATGGCGGCTAGAATGTCGGCGGAAAGGTGGTTTAAACCCTTCCCCTTTTTTTCTCGAAAATCAGAAAGTGTTCGCGATTGCCATTTTGATGCTATCGTGTAAGAAGTAAGTGAAGTGGGAATAAGGGCCGCATCCCGTTCCTCGGTATGGCCATTATTTCCCGAAGTTGAGACTCAAATATTTTAGGTCCCCAAAAATTGGGGTTAGAAAAAAGGGCGACGGATTTGCAGGATTTTTGCGCAGATTACTAGAGAAGATGCTGGGATGCTACAGTTAAAAGGGCGGGCCTCTGAGCCTCTTCGTTCTCCTTGTGTAGAAAAAAGTCTGTTTTGGAAGGTCAAAATGACCATTTTTTGAAATTTTGCCGGCCTCTCCCGTTCAAACGCGCGGAGTTAGAGAGTTGTCCTTTATACTCAAGATAGAGTTCGACGAGCTCTATTCAACGCACCCATCGGCTTTGTTCTATATATACGTACTGCGGAGTTATGGTGGCTAGAATGTCGGCGGAATGGTGGTTTAAACCCTTCCCCTTTTTTTCTCGAAAATCAGAAAGTGTTCGCGATTACCATTTTGATGCTATCGTGTAAGAAGTAAGTGAAGGGGGAATACAGGGCCGCATCCCATTCCTCGGTATGGCCATTATTTCCGGAAGTAGAGACTCAAATATTTTAGGTACCCAAAAATTGGGGCTAGAAAAAAGGGCGACGGATTTGCAGGATTTTTGCGCAGATTACTAGAGAAGATGCTGGGATGCTACAGTTAAAAGGGCGGGCCTCTGAGCCTATTCATTCTCCTTGTGTAGAAAAAAGTCTGTTTTGGAAGGTCAAAATGACCATTTTTTGAAATTTTGCCGGCCTCTCCCGTTCAAACGCGCGGGGATAGAGAGTTGTCCTTTATACTAAAGATAGAGTTCGACGAGCTGTATTCAACGCACCCATCGGCTTTGTTCTGTCTATAAGTACTGCGGAGTTATGGTGGCTAGAAAGTCGGCGGAATGGTGGTTTAAACCCTTCCCCTTTTTTTCTCGAAAATCAGAAAGTGTTCGCGATTGCCATTTTGATGCTATCGTGTAAGAAGTAAGTGAAGGGGGAATACAGTGCCGCATCCCGTTCCTCGGTATGGCCATTATTTCCGGAAGTAGAGACTCAAATATTTTAGGTACCCAAAAATTGGGGTTAGAAAAAAGGGCGACGGATTTGCAGGATTTTTCCGCAGATTACTAGAGAAGATGCTGGGATGCTACAGTTAAAAGGGCGGGCGTCTGAGCCTCTTCGCTCTCCTTGTGTAGAAAAAAGTCTGTTTTGGAAGGTGAAAATGACCATTTTTTTAAATTTTGCCGGCCTCTCCCGTCCAAACACGCGGGGATAGAGAGTTGTCCTTTATGCTCAAGATAGCGTTCGACGAGCTGTATTCAACGCACCCATCGGCTTTGTTCTATCTATACGTACTGCGGAGTTATGGTGGCTAGAATGTCGGCGGAATGGTGGTTTAAACCCTTCCCCTTTTTTTCTCGAAAATCACAAAGTGGTCGCGATTGCCATTTTGATGCTATCGTGTAAGGAGTAAGTGAAGGGGGAATACAGGGCTGCATCCCGTTCCTCGGTATGGCCATTATTTCCGGAAGTAGAGTCTAAAATATGTTAGGTACCCAAAAATTGGGGCTGGAAAAAAGTGCGACGGATTTGCTGGATTTTTGCGCTCATTACTAGAGAAGATGCTGGGATGCTACAGTTAAAAGGGCGGGCCTCTGAGCCTCTTCGTTCTCCTTGTGTAGAAAAAAGTCTGTTTTGGAAGGTCAAAATGACCATTTTTTTAAATTTTGCCTGCCTCTCCCGTCCAAACGCGCGGGGATAGAGAGTTGTCCTTTATACTCAAGATAGAGTTCGACGAGCTGTATTCAACGCACCCATCGGCTGTGTTCTGTCTATACGTTCTGCGGAGTTATGGCGGCTAGAATGTCGGCGGAAAGGTGGTTTAAACCCTTCCCCTTTTTTTCTCGAAAATCAGAAAGTGTTCGCGATTGCCATTTTGATGCTATCGTGTAAGAAGTAAGTGAAGGGGGAATACAGGGCCGCATCCCATTCCTCGGTATGGCCATTATTTCCGGAAGTAGAGACTCAAATATTTTAGGTACCCAAAAATTGGGGCTAGAAAAAAGGGCGACGGATTTGCAGGATTTTTGCGCAGATTACTAGAGAAGATGCTGGGATGCTACAGTTAAAAGGGCGGGCCTCTGAGCCTATTCATTCTCCTTGTGTAGAAAAAAGTCTGTTTTGGAAGGTCAAAATGACCATTTTTTGAAATTTTGCCGGCCTCTCCCGTTCAAACGCGCGGGGATAGAGAGTTGTCCTTTATACTAAAGATAGAGTTCGACGAGCTGTATTCAACGCACCCATCGGCTTTGTTCTGTCTATAAGTACTGCGGAGTTATGGTGGCTAGAAAGTCAGCGGAATGGTGGTTTAAACCCTTCCCCTTTTTTTCTCGAAAATCAGAAAGTGTTCGCGATTGCCATTTTGATGCTATCGTGTAAGAAGTAAGTGAAGGGGGAATACAGTGCCGCATCCCGTTCCTCAGTATGGCCATTATTTCCGGAAGTAGAGACTCAAATATTTTAGGTACCCAAAAATTGGGGTTAGAAAAAAGGGCGACGGATTTGCAGGATTTTTGCGCAGATTACTAGAGAAGATGCTGGGATGCTACAGTTAAAAGGGCGGGCCTCTGAGCCTCTTCGTTCTCCTTGTGTAGAAAAAAGTCTGTTTTGGAAGGTGAAAATGACCATTTTTTTAAATTTTGCCGGCCTCTCCCGTCCAAACACGCGGAGATAGAGAGTTGTCCTTTATGCTCAAGATAGCGTTCGACGAGCTGTATTCAACGCACCCATCGGCTTTGTTCTATCTATACGTACTGCGGAGTTATGGTGGCTAGAATGTCGGCGGTATGGTGGTTTAAACCCTTCCCCTTTTTTTCTCGAAAATCACAAAGTGGTCGCGATTGCCATTTTGATGCTATCGTGTAAGGAGTAAGTGAAGGGGGAATACAGGGCTGCATCCCGTTCCTCGGTATGGCCATTATTTCCGGAAGTAGAGTCTAAAATATGTTAGGTACCCAAAAATTGGGGCTGGAAAAAAGTGCGACGGATTTGCTGGATTTTTGCGCTGATTACTAGAGAAGATGCTGGGATGCTACAGTTAAAAGGGCGGGCCTCTGAGCCTCTTCGTTCTCCTTGTGTAGAAAAAAGTCTGTTTTGGAAGGTCAAAATGACCATTTTTTTAAATTTTGCCTGCCTCTCCCGTCCAAACGCGCGGGGATAGAGAGTTGTCCTTTATACTCAAGATAGAGTTCGACGAGCTGTATTCAACGCACCCCATCGGCTGTGTTCTGTCTATACGTACTGCGGAGATATGGCGGCTAGAATGTCGGCGGAAAGGTGGTTTAAACCCTTCCCCTTTTTTTCTCGAAAATCAGAAAGTGTTCGCGATTGCCATTTTGATGCTATCGTGTAAGAAGTAAGTGAAGTGGGAATACAGGGCCGCATCCCGTTCCTCGGTATGGCCATTATTTCCCGAAGTTGAGACTCAAATATTTTAGGTCCCCAAAAATTGGGGTTAGAAAAAAGGGCGACGGATTTGCAGGATTTTTGCGCAGATTACTAGAGAAGATGCTGGGATGCTACAGTTAAAAGGGCGGGCCTCTGAGCCTCTTCGTTCTCCTTGTGTAGAAAAAAGTCTGTTTTGGAAGGTCAAAATGACCATTTTTTGAAATTTTGCCGGCCTCTCCCGTTCAAACGCGCGGAGTTAGAGAGTTGTCCTTTATACTCAAGATAGAGTTCGACGAGCTCTATTCAACGCACCCATCGGCTTTGTTCTATATATACGTACTGCGGAGTTATGGTGGCTAGAATGTCGGCGGAATGGTGGTTTAAACCCTTCCCCTTTTTTTCTCGAAAATCAGAAAGTGTTCGCGATTGCCATTTGATGCTATCGTGTAAGAAGTAAGTGAAAGGGGAATACAGGGCCGCATCCCATTCCTCGGTATGGCCATTATTTCCGGAAGTAGAGACTCAAATATTTTAGGTACCCAAAAATTGGGGCTAGAAAAAAGGGCGACGGATTTGCAGGATTTTTGCGCAGATTACTAGAGAAGATGCTGGGATGCTACAGTTAAAAGGGCGGGCCTCTGAGCCTATTCATTCTCCTTGTGTAGAAAAAAGTCTGTTTTGGAAGGTCAAAATGACCATTTTTTGAAATTTTGCCGGCCTCTCCCGTTCAAACGCGCGGGGATAGAGAGTTGTCCTTTATACTAAAGATAGAGTTCGACGAGCTGTATTCAACGCACCCATCGGCTTTGTTCTGTCTATAAGTACTGCGGAGTTATGGTGGCTAGAAAGTCGGCGGAATGGTGGTTTAAACCCTTCCCCTTTTTTTCTCGAAAATCAGAAAGTGTTCGCGATTGCCATTTTGATGCTATCGTGTAAGAAGTAAGTGAAGGGGGGAATACAGTGCCGCATCCCGTTCCTCGGTATGGCCATTATTTCCGGAAGTAGAGACTCAAATATTTTAGGTACCCAAAAATTGGGGTTAGAAAAAAGGGCGACGGATTTGCAGGATTTTTGCGCAGATTACTAGAGAAGATGCTGGGATGCTACAGTTAAAAGGCGGGCCTCTGAGCCTCTTCGTTCTCCTTGTGTAGAAAAAAGTCTGTTTTGGAAGGTGAAAATGACCATTTTTTTAAATTTTGCCGGCCTCTCCCGTCCAAACACGCGGGGATAGAGAGTTGTCCTTTATGCTCAAGATAGCGTTCGACGAGCTGTATTCAACGCACCCATCGGCTTTGTTCTATCTATACGTACTGCGGAGTTATGGTGGCTAGAATGTCGGCGGAATGGTGGTTTAAACCCTTCCCCTTTTTTTCTCGAAAATCACAAAGTGGTCGCGATTGCCATTTTGATGCTATCGTGTAAGGAGTAAGTGAAGGGGGAATACAGGGCTGCATCCCGTTCCTCGGTATGGCCATTATTTCCGGAAGTAGAGTCTAAAATATGTTAGGTACCCAAAAATTGGGGCTGGAAAAAAGTGCGACGGATTTGCTGGATTTTTGCGCTGATTACTAGAGAAGATGCTGGGATGCTACAGTTAAAAGGGCGGGCCTCTGAGCCTCTTCGTTCTCCTTGTGTAGAAAAAAGTCTGTTTTGGAAGGTCAAAATGACCATTTTTTTAAATTTTGCCTGCCTCTCCCGTCCAAACGCGCGGGGATAGAGAGTTGTCCTTTGTACTCAAGATAGAGTTCGACGAGCTGTATTCAACGCACCCATCGGCTGTGTTCTGTCTATACGTACTGCGGAGATATGGCGGCTAGAATGTCGGCGGAAAGGTGGTTTAAACCCTTCCCCTTTTTTTCTCGAAAATCAGAAAGTGTTCGCGATTGCCATTTTGATGCTATCGTGTAAGAAGTAAGTGAAGTGGGAATACAGGGCCGCATCCCGTTCCTCGGTATGGCCATTATTTCCCGAAGTTGAGACTCAAATATTTTAGGTCCCCAAAAATTGGGGTTAGAAAAAAGGGCGACGGATTTGCAGGATTTTTGCGCAGATTACTAGAGAAGATGCTGGGATGCTACAGTTAAAAGGGCGGGCCTCTGAGCCTCTTCGTTCTCCTTGTGTAGAAAAAAGTCTGTTTTGGAAGGTCAAAATGACCATTTTTTGAAATTTTGCCGGCCTCTCCCGTTCAAACGCGCGGAGTTAGAGAGTTGTCCTTTATACTCAAGATAGAGTTCGACGAGCTCTATTCAACGCACCCATCGGCTTTGTTCTATATATACGTACTGCGGAGTTATGGTGGCTAGAATGTCGGCGGAATGGTGGTTTAAACCCTTCCCCTTTTTTTCTCGAAAATCAGAAAGTGTTCGCGATTGCCATTTTGATGCTATCGTGTAAGAAGTAAGTGAAAGGGGAATACAGGGCCGCATCCCATTCCTCGGTATGGCCATTATTTCCGGAAGTAGAGACTCAAATATTTTAGGTACCCAAAAATTGGGGCTAGAAAAAAGGGCGACGGATTTGCAGGATTTTTGCGCAGATTACTAGAGAAGATGCTGGGATGCTACAGTTAAAAGGGCGGGCCTCTGAGCCTATTCATTCTCCTTGTGTAGAAAAAAGTCTGTTTTGGAAGGTCAAAATGACCATTTTTGAAATTTTGCCGGCCTCTCCCGTTCAAACGCGCGGGGATAGAGAGTTGTCCTTTATACTAAAGATAGAGTTCGACGAGCTGTATTCAACGCACCCATCGGCTTTGTTCTGTCTATAAGTACTGCGGAGTTATGGTGGCTAGAAAGTCGGCGGAATGGTGGTTTAAACCCTTCCCCTTTTTTTCTCGAAAATCAGAAAGTGTTCGCGATTGCCATTTTGATGCTATCGTGTAAGAAGTAAGTGAAGGGGGAATACAGTGCCGCATCCCGTTCCTCGGTATGGCCATTATTTCCGGAAGTAGAGACTCAAATATTTTAGGTACCCAAAAATTGGGGTTAGAAAAAAGGGCGACGGATTTGCAGGATTTTTGCGCAGATTACTAGAGAAGATGCTGGGATGCTACAGTTAAAAGGGCGGGCCTCTGAGCCTCTTCGTTCTCCTTGTGTAGAAAAAAGTCTGTTTTGGAAGGTGAAAATGACCATTTTTTTTAATTTTGCCGGCCTCTCCCGTCCAAACACGCGGGGATAGAGAGTTGTCCTTTATGCTCAAGATAGCGTTCGACGAGCTGTATTCAACGCACCCATCGGCTTTGTTCTATCTATACGTACTGCGGAGTTATGGTGGCTAGAATGTCGGCGGAATGGTGGTTTAAACCCTTCCCCTTTTTTTCTCGAAAATCACAAAGAAAGTGGTCGCGATTGCATTTGATGCTATCGTGTAAGGAGTAAGTGAAGGGGGAATACAGGGCTGCATCCGTTCCTCGGTATGGCCATTATTTCCGGAAGTAGAGTCTAAAATATGTTAGGTACCCAAAAATTGGGGCTGGAAAAAAGTGCGACGGATTTGCTGGATTTTTGCGCTGATTACTAGAGAAGATGCTGGGATGCTACAGTTAAAAGGGCGGCCTCTGAGCCTCTTCGTTCTCCTTGTGTAGAAAAAAGTCTGTTTTGGAAGGTCAAAATGACCATTTTTTTAAATTTTGCCTGCCTCTCCCGTCCAAACGCGCGGGGATAGAGAGTTGTCCTTTATACTCAAGATAGAGTTCGACGAGCTGTATTCAACGCACCCATCGGCTGTGTTCTGTCTATACGTACTGCGGAGATATGGCGGCTAGAATGTCGGCGGAAAGGTGGTTTAAACCCTTCCCCTTTTTTTCTCGAAAATCAGAAAGTGTTCGCGATTGCCATTTTGATGCTATCGTGTAAGAAGTAAGTGAAGTGGGAATACAGGGCCGCATCCCGTTCCTCGGTATGGCCATTATTTCCCGAAGTTGAGACTCAAATATTTTAGGTCCCCAAAAATTGGGGTTAGAAAAAAGGGCGACGGATTTGCAGGATTTTTGCGCAGATTACTAGAGAAGATGCTGGGATGCTACAGTAAAAGGGCGGGCCTCTGAGCCTCTTCGTTCTCCTTGTGTAGAAAAAAGTCTGTTTTGGAAGGTCAAAATGACCATTTTTTGAAATTTTGCCGGCCTCTCCCGTTCAAACGCGCGGAGTTAGAGAGTTGTCCTTTATACTCAAGATAGAGTTCGACGAGCTCTATTCAACGCACCCATCGGCTTTGTTCTATATATACGTACTGCGGAGTTATGGTGGCTAGAATGTCGGCGGAATGGTGGTTTAAACCCTTCCCCTTTTTTTCTCGAAAATCAGAAAGTGTTCGCGATTGCCATTTTGATGCTATCGTGTAAGAAGTAAGTGAAAGGGGAATACAGGGCCGCATCCCATTCCTCGGTATGGCCATTATTTCCGGAAGTAGAGACTCAAATATTTTAGGTACCCAAAAATTGGGGCTAGAAAAAAGGGCGACGGATTTGCAGGATTTTTGCGCAGATTACTAGAGAAGATGCTGGGATGCTACAGTTAAAAGGGCGGGCCTCTGAGCCTATTCATTCTCCTTGTGTAGAAAAAAGTCTGTTTTGGAAGGTCAAAATGACCATTTTTTGAAATTTTGCCGGCCTCTCCCGTTCAAACGCGCGGGGATAGAGAGTTGTCCTTTATACTAAAGATAGAGTTCGACGAGCTGTATTCAACGCACCCATCGGCTTTGTTCTGTCTATAAGTACTGCGGAGTTATGGTGGCTAGAAAGTCGGCGGAATGGTGGTTTAAAACCCTTCCCCTTTTTTTCTCGAAAATCAGAAAGTGTTCGCGATTGCCATTTTGATGCTATCGTGTAAGAAGTAAGTGAAGGGGGAATACAGTGCCGCATCCCGTTCCTCGGTATGGCCATTATTTCCGGAAGTAGAGACTCAAATATTTTAGGTACCCAAAAATTGGGGTTAGAAAAAAGGGCGACGGATTTGCAGGATTTTTGCGCAGATTACTAGAGAAGATGCTGGGATGCTACAGTTAAAAGGGCGGGCCTCTGAGCCTCTTCGTTCTCCTTGTGTAGAAAAAAGTCTGTTTTGGAAGGTGAAAATGACCATTTTTTTAAATTTTGCCGGCCTCTCCCGTCCAAACACGCGGGGATAGAGAGTTGTCCTTTATGCTCAAGATAGCGTTCGACGAGCTGTATTCAACGCACCCATCGGCTTTGTTCTATCTATACGTACTGCGGAGTTATGGTGGCTAGAATGTCGGCGGAATGGTGGTTTAAACCCTTCCCCTTTTTTTCTCGAAAATCACAAAGTGGTCGCGATTGCCATTTTGATGCTATCGTGTAAGGAGTAAGTGAAGGGGGAATACAGGGCCGCATCCCGTTCCTCGGTATGGCCATTATTTCCGGAAGTAGAGTCTAAAATATGTTAGGTACCCAAAAATTGGGGCTGGAAAAAAGTGCGACGGATTTGCTGGATTTTTACGCTCATTACTAGAGAAGATGCTGGGATGCTACAGTTAAAAGGGCGGGCCTCTGAGCCTCTTCGTTCTCCTTGTGTAGAAAAAAGTCTGTTTTGGAAGGTCAAAATGACCATTTTTTTAAATTTTGCCTGCCTCTCCCGTCCAAACGCGCGGGGATAGAGAGTTGTCCTTTATACTCAAGATAGAGTTCGACGAGCTGTATTCAACGCACCCATCGGCTGTGTTCTGTCTATACGTACTGCGGAGTTATGGCGGCTAGAATGTCGGCGGAAAGGTGGTTACAATTCCCCTTTTTTTCTCGAAAATCAGAAAGTGTTCGCGATTGCCATTTTGATGCTATCGTGTAAGAAGTAAGTGAAGTGGGAATACAGGGCCGCATCCCGTTCCTCGGTATGGCCATTATTTCCCGAAGTAGAGACTCAAATATTTTAGGTACCCAAAAATTGGGGTTAGAAAAAAGGGCGACGGATTTGCAGGATTTTTGCGCAGATTACTAGAGAAGATGCTGGGATGCTACAGTTAAAAGGGCGGGCCTCTGAGCCTCTTCGTTCTCCTTCTGTAGAAAAAAGTCTGTTTTGGAAGGTCAAAATGACCATTTTTTGAAATTTTGCCTGCCTCTCCCGTCCAAACGCGCGGGGATAGAGAGTTGTCCTTTATACTAAAGATAGAGTTCGACGAGCTGTATTCAACGCACCCATCGGCTGTGTTCTGTCTATACGTACTGCGGAGTTATGGCGGCTAGAATGTCGGCGGAAAGGTGGTTTAAACCCTTCCCCTTTTTTTCTCGAAATTCAGAAAGTGTTCGCGATTGCCATTTTGATGCTATCGTGTAAGAAGTAAGTGAAGTGGGAATACAGGGCCGCATCCCGTTCCTCGGTATGGCCATTATTTCCCGAAGTTGAGACTCAAATATTTTAGGTCCCCAAAAATTGGGGTTAGAAAAAAGGGCGACGGATTTGCAGGATTTTTGCGCAGATTACTAGAGAAGATGCTGGGATGCTACAGTTAAAAGGGCGGGCCTCTGAGCCTCTTCGTTCTCCTTGTGTAGAAAAAAGTCTGTTTTGGAAGGTCAAAATGACCATTTTTTGAAATTTTGCCGGCCTCTCCCGTTCAAACGCGCGGAGTTAGAGAGTTGTCCTTTATACTCAAGATAGAGTTCGACGAGCTCTATTCAACGCACCCATCGGCTTTGTTCTATATATACGTACTGCGGAGTTATGGTGGCTAGAATGTCGGCGGAATGGTGGTTTAAACCCTTCCCCTTTTTTTCTCGAAAATCAGAAAGTGTTCGCGATTACCATTTTGATGCTATCGTGTAAGAAGTAAGTGAAGGGGGAATACAGGGCCGCATCCCATCCCTCGGTATGGCCATTATTTCCGGAAGTAGAGACTCAAATATTTTAGGTACCCAAAAATTGGGGCTAGAAAAAAGGGCGACGGATTTGCAGGATTTTTGCGCAGATTACTAGAGAAGATGCTGGGATGCTACAGTTAAAAGGGCGGGCCTCTGAGCCTATTCATTCTCCTTGTGTAGAAAAAAGTCTGTTTTGGAAGGTCAAAATGACCATTTTTTGAAATTTTGCCGGCCTCTCCCGTTCAAACGCGCGGGGATAGAGAGTTGTCCTTTATACTAAAGATAGAGTTCGACGAGCTGTATTCAACGCACCCATCGGCTTTGTTCTGTCTATAAGTACTGCGGAGTTATGGTGGCTAGAAAGTCGGCGGAATGGTGGTTTAAACCCTTCCCCTTTTTTTCTCGAAAATCAGAAAGTGTTCCCGATTGCCATTTTGATGCTATCGTGTAAGAAGTAAGTGAAGGGGGAATACAGTGCCGCATCCCGTTCCTCGGTATGGCCATTATTTCCGGAAGTAGAGACTCAAATATTTTAGGTACCCAAAAATTGGGGTTAGAAAAAAGGGCGACGGATTTGCAGGATTTTTGCGCAGATTACTAGAGAAGATGCTGGGATGCTACAGTTAAAAGGGCGGGCGTCTGAGCCTCTTCGTTCTCCTTGTGTAGAAAAAAGTCTGTTTTGGAAGGTGAAAATGACCATTTTTTTAAATTTTGCCGGCCTCTCCCGTCCAAACACGCGGGGATAGAGAGTTGTCCTTTATGCTCAAGATAGCGTTCGACGAGCTGTATTCAACGCACCCATCGGCTTTGTTCTATCTATACGTACTGCGGAGTTATGGTGGCTAGAATGTCGGCGGAATGGTGGTTTAAACCCTTCCCCTTTTTTTCTCGAAAATCACAAAGTGGTCGCGATTGCCATTTTGATGCTATCGTGTAAGGAGTAAGTGAAGGGGGAATACAGGGCTGCATCCCGTTCCACGGTATGGCCATTATTTCCGGAAGTAGAGTCTAAAATATGTTAGGTACCCAAAAATTGGGGCTGGAAAAAAGTGCGACGGATTTGCTGGATTTTTGCGCTCATTACTAGAGAAGATGCTGGGATGCTACAGTTAAAATGGCGGGCCTCTGAGCCTCTTCGTTCTCCTTGTGTAGAAAAAAGTCTGTTTTGGAAGGTCAAAATGACCATTTTTTTAAATTTTGCCTGCCTCTCCCGTCCAAACGCGCGGGGATAGAGAGTTGTCCTTTATACTCAAGATAGAGTTCGACGAGCTGTATTCAACGCACCCATCGGCTGTGTTCTGTCTATACGTTCTGCGGAGTTATGGCGGCTAGAATGTCGGCGGAAAGGTGGTTTAAACCCTTCCCCTTTTTTTCTCGAAAATCAGAAAGTGTTCGCGATTGCCATTTTGATGCTATCGTGTAAGAAGTAAGTGAAGGGGGAATACAGGGCCGCATCCCATTCCTCGGTATGGCCATTATTTCCGGAAGTAGAGACTCAAATATTTTAGGTACCCAAAAATTGGGGCTAGAAAAAAGGGCGATGGATTTGCAGGATTTTTGCGCAGATTACTAGAGAAGATGCTGGGATGCTACAGTTAAAAGGGCGGGCCTCTGAGCCTATTCATTCTCCTTGTGTAGAAAAAAGTCTGTTTTGGAAGGTCAAAATGACCATTTTTTGAAATTTTGCCGGCCTCTCCCGTTCAAACGCGCGGGGATAGAGAGTTGTCCTTTATACTAAAGATAGAGTTCGACGAGCTGTATTCAACGCACCCATCGGCTTTGTTCTGTCTATAAGTACTGCGGAGTTATGGTGGCTAGAAAGTCGGCGGAATGGTGGTTTAAACCCTTCCCCTTTTTTTCTCGAAAATCAGAAAGTGTTCGCGATTGCCATTTTGATGCTATCGTGTAAGAAGTAAGTGAAGGGGGAATACAGTGCCGCATCCCGTTCCTCAGTATGGCCATTATTTCCGGAAGTAGAGACTCAAATATTTTAGGTACCCAAAAATTGGGGTTAGAAAAAAGGGCGACGGATTTGCAGGATTTTTGCGCAGATTACTAGAGAAGATGCTGGGATGCTACAGTTAAAAGGGCGGGCCTCTGAGCCTCTTCGTTCTCCTTGTGTAGAAAAAAGTCTGTTTTGGAAGGTGAAAATGACCATTTTTTTAAATTTTGCCGGCCTCTCCCGTCCAAACACGCGGGGATAGAGAGTTGTCCTTTATGCTCAAGATAGCGTTCGACGAGCTGTATTCAACGCACCCATCGGCTGTGTTCTGTCTATACGTACTGCGGAGTTATGGCGGCTAGAATGTCGGCGGAAAGGTGGTTACAATTCCCCTTTTTTTCTCGAAAATCAGAAAGTGTTCGCGATTGCCATTTTGATGCTATCGTGTAAGAAGTAAGTGAAGTGGGAATACAGGGCCGCATCCCGTTCCTCGGTATGGCCATTATTTCCCGAAGTAGAGACTCAAATATTTTAGGTACCCAAAAATTGGGGTTAGAAAAAAGGGCGACGGATTTGCAGGATTTTTGCGCAGATTACTAGAGAAGATGCTGGGATGCTACAGTTAAAAGGGCGGGCCTCTGAGCCTCTTCGTTCTCCTTCTGTAGAAAAAAGTCTGTTTTGGAAGGTCAAAATGACCATTTTTTGAAATTTTGCCTGCCTCTCCCGTCCAAACGCGCGGGGATAGAGAGTTGTCCTTTATACTAAAGATAGAGTTCGACGAGCTGTATTCAACGCACCCATCGGCTGTGTTCTGTCTATACGTACTGCGGAGTTATGGCGGCTAGAATGTCGGCGGAAAGGTGGTTTAAACCCTTCCCCTTTTTTTCTCGAAATTCAGAAAGTGTTCGCGATTGCCATTTTGATGCTATCGTGTAAGAAGTAAGTGAAGTGGGAATACAGGGCCGCATCCCGTTCCTCGGTATGGCCATTATTTCCCGAAGTTGAGACTCAAATATTTTAGGTCCCCAAAAATTGGGGTTAGAAAAAAGGGCGACGGATTTGCAGGATTTTTGCGCAGATTACTAGAGAAGATGCTGGGATGCTACAGTTAAAAGGGCGGGCCTCTGAGCCTATTCATTCTCCTTGTGTAGAAAAAAGTCTGTTTTGGAAGGTCAAAATGACCATTTTTTGAAATTTTGCCGGCCTCTCCCGTTCAAACGCGCGGGGATAGAGAGTTGTCCTTTATACTAAAGATAGAGTTCGACGAGCTGTATTCAACGCACCCATCGGCTTTGTTCTGTCTATAAGTACTGCGGAGTTATGGTGGCTAGAAAGTCGGCGGAATGGTGGTTTAAACCCTTCCCCTTTTTTTCTCGAAAATCAGAAAGTGTTCGCGATTGCCATTTTGATGCTATCGTGTAAGAAGTAAGTGAAGGGGGAATACAGTGCCGCATCCCATTCCTCAGTATGGCCATTATTTCCGGAAGTAGAGACTCAAATATTTTAGGTACCCAAAAATTGGGGTTAGAAAAAAGGGCGACGGATTTGCAGGATTTTTGCGCAGATTACTAGAGAAGATGCTGGGATGCTACAGTTAAAAGGGCGGGCCTCTGAGCCTCTTCGTTCTCCTTGTGTAGAAAAAAGTCTGTTTTGGAAGGTGAAAATGACCATTTTTTTAAATTTTGCCGGCCTCTCCCGTCCAAACACTAGGGGATAGAGAGTTGTCCTTTATGCTCAAGATAGCGTTCGACGAGCTGTATTCAACGCACCCATCGGCTTTGTTCTATCTATACGTACTGCGGAGTTATGGTGGCTAGAATGTCGGCGGAATGGTGGTTTAAACCCTTCCCCTTTTTTTCTCGAAAATCACAAAGTGGTCGCGATTGCCATTTTGATGCTATCGTGTAAGGAGTAAGTGAAGGGGGAATACAGGGCTGCATCCCGTTCCTCGGTATGGCCATTATTTCCGGAAGTAGAGTCTAAAATATGTTAGGTACCCAAAAATTGGGGCTGGAAAAAAGTGCGACGGATTTGCTGGATTTTTGCGCTGATTACTAGAGAAGATGCTGGGATGCTACAGTTAAAAGGGCGGGCCTCTGAGCCTCTTCGTTCTCCTTGTGTAGAAAAAAGTCTGTTTTGGAAGGTCAAAATGACCATTTTTTTAAATTTTGCCTGCCTCTCCCGTCCAAACGCGCGGGGATAGAGAGTTGTCCTTTATACTCAAGATAGAGTTCGACGAGCTGTATTCAACGCACCCATCGGCTGTGTTCTGTCTATACGTACTGCGGAGATATGGCGGCTAGAATGTCGGCGGAAAGGTGGTTTAAACCCTTCCCCTTTTTTTCTCGAAAATCAGAAAGTGTTCGCGATTGCCATTTTGATGCTATCGTGTAAGAAGTAAGTGAAGTGGGAATACAGGGCCGCATCCCGTTCCTCGGTATGGCCATTATTTCCCGAAGTTGAGACTCAAATATTTTAGGTCCCCAAAAATTGGGGTTAGAAAAAAGGGCGACGGATTTGCAGGATTTTTGCGCAGATTACTAGAGAAGATGCTGGGATGCTACAGTTAAAAGGGCGGGCCTCTGAGCCTCTTCGTTCTCCTTGTGTAGAAAAAAGTCTGTTTTGGAAGGTCAAAATGACCATTTTTTGAAATTTTGCCGGCCTCTCCCGTTCAAACGCGCGGAGTTAGAGAGTTGTCCTTTATACTCAAGATAGAGTTCGACGAGCTCTATTCAACGCACCCATCGGCTTTGTTCTATATATACGTACTGCGGAGTTATGGTGGCTAGAATGTCGGCGGAATGGTGGTTTAAACCCTTCCCCTTTTTTTCTCGAAAATCAGAAAGTGTTCGCGATTGCCATTTTGATGCTATCGTGTAAGAAGTAAGTGAAGGGGGAATACAGGGCCGCATCCCATTCCTCGGTATGGCCATTATTTCCGGAAGTAGAGACTCAAATATTTTAGGTACCCAAAAATTGGGGCTAGAAAAAAGGTCGACGGATTTGCAGGATTTTTGCGCAGATTACTAGAGAAGATGCTGGGATGCTACAGTTAAAAGGGCGGGCCTCTGAGCCTATTCATTCTCCTTGTGTAGAAAAAAAGTCTGTTTTGGAAGGTCAAAATGACCATTTTTTGAAATTTTGCCGGCCTCTCCCGTTCAAACGCGCGGGGATAGAGAGTTGTCCTTTATACTAAAGATAGAGTTCGACGAGCTGTATTCAACGCACCCATCGGCTTTGTTCTGTCTATAAGTACTGCGGAGTTATGGTGGCTAGAAAGTCGGCGGAATGGTGGTTTAAACCCTTCCCCTTTTTTTCTCGAAAATCAGAAAGTGTTCGCGATTGCCATTTTGATGCTATCGTGTAAGAAGTAAGTGAAGGGGGAATACAGTGCCGCATCCCGTTCCTCGGTATGGCCATTATTTCCGGAAGTAGAGACTCAAATATTTTAGGTACCCAAAAATTGGGGTTAGAAAAAAGGGCGACGGATTTGCAGGATTTTTGCGCAGATTACTAGAGAAGATGCTGGGATGCTACAGTTAAAAGGGCGGGCCTCTGAGCCTCTTCGTTCTCCTTGTGTAGAAAAAAGTCTGTTTTGGAAGGTGAAAATGACCATTTTTTTAAATTTTGCCGGCCTCTCCCGTCCAAACACGCGGGGTAGAGAGTTGTCCTTTATGCTCAAGATAGCGTTCGACGAGCTGTATTCAACGCACCCATCGGCTTTGTTCTATCTATACGTACTGCGGAGTTATGGTGGCTAGAATGTCGGCGGAATGGTGGTTTAAACCCTTCCCCTTTTTTTCTCGAAAATCACAAAGTGGTCGCGATTGCCATTTTGATGCTATCGTGTAAGGAGTAAGTGAAGGGGGAATACAGGGCTGCATCCCGTTCCTCGGTATGGCCATTATTTCCGGAAGTAGAGTCTAAAATATGTTAGGTATCCAAAAATTGGGGCTGGAAAAAAGTGCGACGGATTTGCTGGATTTTTGCGCTCATTACTAGAGAAGATGCTGGGATGCTACAGTTAAAAGGGCGGGCCTCTGAGCCTCTTCGTTCTCCTTGTGTAGAAAAAAGTCTGTTTTGGAAGGTCAAAATGACCATTTTTTTAAATTTTGCCTGCCTCTCCCGTCCAAACGCGCGGGGATAGAGAGTTGTCCTTTATACTCAAGATAGAGTTCGACGAGCTGTATTCAACGCACCCATCGGCTGTGTTCTGTCTATACGTTCTGCGGAGTTATGGCGGCTAGAATGTCGGCGGAAAGGTGGTTTAAACCCTTCCCCTTTTTTTCTCGAAAATCAGAAAGTGTTCGCGATTGCCATTTTGATGCTATCGTGTAAGAAGTAAGTGAAGGGGGAATACAGGGCCGCATCCCATTCCTCGGTATGGCCATTATTTCCGGAAGTAGAGACTCAAATATTTTAGGTACCCAAAAATTGGGGCTAGAAAAAAGGGCGACGGATTTGCAGGATTTTTGCGCAGATTACTAGAGAAGATGCTGGGATGCTACAGTTAAAAGGGCGGGCCTCTGAGCCTATTCATTCTCCTTGTGTAGAAAAAAGTCTGTTTTGGAAGGTCAAAATGACCATTTTTTGAAATTTTGCCGGCCTCTCCCGTTCAAACGCGCGGGGATAGAGAGTTGTCCTTTATACTAAAGATAGAGTTCGACGAGCTGTATTCAACGCACCCATCGGCTTTGTTCTGTCTATAAGTACTGCGGAGTTATGGTGGCTAGAAAGTCGGCGGAATGGTGGTTTAAACCCTTCCCCTTTTTTTCTCGAAAATCAGAAAGTGTTCGCGATTGCCATTTTGATGCTATCGTGTAAGAAGTAAGTGAAGGGGGAATACAGTGCCGCATCCCGTTCCTCAGTATGGCCATTATTTCCGGAAGTAGAGACTCAAATATTTTAGGTACCCAAAAATTGGGGTTAGAAAAAAGGGCGACGGATTTGCAGGATTTTTGCGCAGATTACTAGAGAAGATGCTGGGATGCTACAGTTAAAAGGGCGGGCCTCTGAGCCTCTTCGTTCTCCTTGTGTAGAAAAAAGTCTGTTTTGGAAGGTCAAAATGACCATTTTTTGAAATTTTGCCGGCCTCTCCCGTTCAAACGCGCGGAGTTAGAGAGTTGTCCTTTATACTCAAGATAGAGTTCGACGAGCTCTATTCAACGCACCCATCGGCTTTGTTCTATATATACGTACTGCGGAGTTATGGTGGCTAGAATGTCGGCGGAATGGTGGTTTAAACCCTTCCCCTTTTTTTTCTCGAAAATCAGAAAGTGTTCGCGATTGCCATTTTGATGCTATCGTGTAAGAAGTAAGTGAAAGGGGAATACAGGGCCGCATCCCATTCCTCGGTATGGCCATTATTTCCGGAAGTAGAGACTCAAATATTTTAGGTACCCAAAAATTGGGGCTGGAAAAAAGTGCGACGGATTTGCTGGATTTTTGCGCTGATTACTAGAGAAGATGCTGGGATGCTACAGTTAAAAGGGCGGGCCTCTGAGCCTCTTCGTTCTCCTTGTGTAGAAAAAAGTCTGTTTTGGAAGGTCAAAATGACCATTTTTTTAAATTTTGCCTGCCTCTCCCGTCCAAACGCGCGGGGATAGAGAGTTGTCCTTTATACTCAAGATAGAGTTCGACGAGCTGTATTCAACGCACCCATCGGCTGTGTTCTGTCTATACGTACTGCGGAGTTATGGCGGCTAGAATGTCGGCGGAAAGGTGGTTACAATTCCCCTTTTTTTCTCGAAAATCAGAAAGTGTTCGCGATTGCCATTTTGATGCTATCGTGTAAGAAGTAAGTGAAGTGGGAATACAGGGCCGCATCCCGTTCCTCGGTATGGCCATTATTTCCCGAAGTAGAGACTCAAATATTTTAGGTACCCAAAAATTGGGGTTAGAAAAAAGGGCGACGGATTTGCAGGATTTTTGCGCAGATTACTAGAGAAGATGCTGGGATGCTACAGTTAAAAGGGCGGGCCTCTGAGCCTCTTCGTTCTCCTTCTGTAGAAAAAAGTCTGTTTTGGAAGGTCAAAATGACCATTTTTTGAAATTTTGCCTGCCTCTCCCGTCCAAACGCGCGGGGATAGAGAGTTGTCCTTTATACTAAAGATAGAGTTCGACGAGCTGTATTCAACGCACCCATCGGCTGTGTTCTGTCTATACGTACTGCGGAGTTATGGCGGCTAGAATGTCGGCGGAAAGGTGGTTTAAACCCTTCCCCTTTTTTTCTCGAAAATCAGAAAGTGTTCGCGATTACCATTTTGATGCTATCGTGTAAGAAGTAAGTGAAGGGGGAATACAGGGCCGCATCCCATCCCTCGGTATGGCCATTATTTCCGGAAGTAGAGACTCAAATATTTTAGGTACCCAAAAATTGGGGCTAGAAAAAAGGGCGACGGATTTGCAGGATTTTTGCGCAGATTACTAGAGAAGATGCTGGGATGCTACAGTTAAAAGGGCGGGCCTCTGTGCCTATTCATTCTCCTTGTGTAGAAAAAAGTCTGTTTTGGAAGGTCAAAATGACCATTTTTTGAAATTTTGCCGGCCTCTCCCGTTCAAACGCGCGGGGATAGAGAGTTGTCCTTTATACTAAAGATAGAGTTCGACGAGCTGTATTCAACGCACCCATCGGCTTTGTTCTGTCTATAAGTACTGCGGAGTTATGGTGGCTAGAAAGTCGGCGGAATGGTGGTTTAAACCCTTCCCCTTTTTTTCTCGAAAATCAGAAAGTGTTCGCGATTGCCATTTTGATGCTATCGTGTAAGAAGTAAGTGAAGGGGGAATACAGTGCCGCATCCCGTTCCTCGGTATGGCCATTATTTCCGGAAGTAGAGACTCAAATATTTTAGGTACCCAAAAATTGGGGTTAGAAAAAAGGGCGACGGATTTGCAGGATTTTTGCGCAGATTACTAGAGAAGATGCTGGGATGCTACAGTTAAAAGGGCGGGCGTCTGAGCCTCTTCGTTCTCCTTGTGTAGAAAAAAGTCTGTTTTGGAAGGTGAAAATGACCATTTTTTTAAATTTTGCCGGCCTCTCCCGTCCAAACACGCGGGGATAGAGAGTTGTCCTTTATACTAAAGATAGAGTTCGACGAGCTGTATTCAACGCACCCATCGGCTGTGTTCTGTCTATACGTACTGCGGAGTTATGGCGGCTAGAATGTCGGCGGAAAGGTGGTTTAAACCCTTCCCCTTTTTTTCTCGAAATTCAGAAAGTGTTCGCGATTGCCATTTTGATGCTATCGTGTAAGAAGTAAGTGAAGTGGGAATACAGGGCCGCATCCCGTTCCTCGGTATGGCCATTATTTCCCGAAGTTGAGACTCAAATATTTTAGGTCCCCAAAAATTGGGGTTACAAAAAAGGGCGACGGATTTGCAGGATTTTTGCGCAGATTACTAGAGAAGATGCTGGGATGCTACAGTTAAAAGGGCGGGCCTCTGAGCCTCTTCGTTCTCCTTGTGTAGAAAAAAGTCTGTTTTGGAAGGTCAAAATGACCATTTTTTGAAATTTTGCCGGCCTCTCCCGTTCAAACGCGCGGAGTTAGAGAGTTGTCCTTTATACTCAAGATAGAGTTCGACGAGCTCTATTCAACGCACCCATCGGCTTTGTTCTATATATACGTACTGCGGAGTTATGGTGGCTAGAATGTCGGCGGAATGGTGGTTTAAACCCTTCCCCTTTTTTTCTCGAAAATCAGAAAGTGTTCGCGATTACCATTTTGATGCTATCGTGTAAGAAGTAAGTGAAGGGGGAATACAGGGCCGCATCCCATCCCTCGGTATGGCCATTATTTCCGGAAGTAGAGACTCAAATATTTTAGGTACCCAAAAATTGGGGCTAGAAAAAAGGGCGACGGATTTGCAGGATTTTTGCGCAGATTACTAGAGAAGATGCTGGGATGCTACAGTTAAAAGGGCGGGCCTCTGAGCCTATTCATTCTCCTTGTGTAGAAAAAAGTCTGTTTTGGAAGGTCAAAATGACCATTTTTTGAAATTTTGCCGGCCTCTCCCGTTCAAACGCGCGGGGATAGAGAGTTGTCCTTTATACTAAAGATAGAGTTCGACGAGCTGTATTCAACGCACCCATCGGCTTTGTTCTGTCTATAAGTACTGCGGAGTTATGGTGGCTAGAAAGTCGGCGGAATGGTGGTTTAAACCCTTCCCCTTTTTTTCTCGAAAATCAGAAAGTGTTCCCGATTGCCATTTTGATGCTATCGTGTAAGAAGTAAGTGAAGGGGGAATACAGTGCCGCATCCCGTTCCTCGGTATGGCCATTATTTCCGGAAGTAGAGACTCAAATATTTTAGGTACCCAAAAATTGGGGTTAGAAAAAAGGGCGACGGATTTGCAGGATTTTTGCGCAGATTACTAGAGAAGATGCTGGGATGCTACAGTTAAAAGGGCGGGCGTCTGAGCCTCTTCGTTCTCCTTGTGTAGAAAAAAGTCTGTTTTGGAAGGTGAAAATGACCATTTTTTTAAATTTTGCCGGCCTCTCCCGTCCAAACACGCGGGGATAGAGAGTTGTCCTTTATGCTCAAGATAGCGTTCGACGAGCTGTATTCAACGCACCCATCGGCTTTGTTCTATCTATACGTACTGCGGAGTTATGGTGGCTAGAATGTCGGCGGAATGGTGGTTTAAACCCTTCCCCTTTTTTTCTCGAAAATCACAAAGTGGTCGCGATTGCCATTTTGATGCTATCGTGTAAGGAGTAAGTGAAGGGGGAATACAGGGCTGCATCCCGTTCCTCGGTATGGCCATTATTTCCGGAAGTAGAGTCTAAAATATGTTAGGTACCCAAAAATTGGGGCTGGAAAAAAGTGCGACGGATTTGCTGGATTTTTGCGCTCATTACTAGAGAAGATGCTGGGATGCTACAGTTAAAATGGCGGGCCTCTGAGCCTCTTCGTTCTCCTTGTGTAGAAAAAAGTCTGTTTTGGAAGGTCAAAATGACCATTTTTTGAAATTTTGCCGGCCTCTCCCGTTCAAACGCGCGGGGATAGAGAGTTGTCCTTTATACTAAAGATAGAGTTCGACGAGCTGTATTCAACGCACCCATCGGCTTTGTTCTGTCTATAAGTACTGCGGAGTTATGGTGGCTAGAAAGTCGGCGGAATGGTGGTTTAAACCCTTCCCCTTTTTTTCCCGAAAATCAGAAAGTGTTCGCGATTGCCATTTTGATGCTATCGTGTAAGAAGTAAGTGAAGGGGGAATACAGTGCCGCATCCCGTTCCTCAGTATGGCCATTATTTCCGGAAGTAGAGACTCAAATATTTTAGGTACCCAAAAATTGGGGTTAGAAAAAAGTGCGACGGATTTGCAGGATTTTTGCGCAGATTACTAGAGAAGATGCTGGGATGCTACAGTTAAAAGGGCGGGCCTCTGAGCCTCTTCGTTCTCCTTGTGTAGAAAAAAGTCTGTTTTGGAAGGTGAAAATGACCATTTTTTTAAATTTTGCCGGCCTCTCCCGTCCAAACACGCGGGGATAGAGAGTTGTCCTTTATGCTCAAGATAGCGTTCGACGAGCTGTATTCAACGCACCCATCGGCTGTGTTCTGTCTGTACGTACTGCGGAGTTATGGCGGCTAGAATGTCGGCGGAAAGGTGGTTACAATTCCCCTTTTTTTCTCGAAAATCAGAAAGTGTTCGCGATTGCCATTTTGATGCTATCGTGTAAGAAGTAAGTGAAGTGGGAATACAGGGCCGCATCCCGTTCCTCGGTATGGCCATTATTTCCCGAAGTAGAGACTCAAATATTTTAGGTACCCAAAAATTGGGGTTAGAAAAAAGGGCGACGGATTTGCAGGATTTTTGCGCAGATTACTAGAGAAGATGCTGGGATGCTACAGTTAAAAGGGCGGGCCTCTGAGCCTCTTCGTTCTCCTTCTGTAGAAAAAAGTCTGTTTTGGAAGGTCAAAATGACCATTTTTTGAAATTTTGCCTGCCTCTCCCGTCCAAACGCGCGGGGATAGAGAGTTGTCCTTTATACTAAAGATAGAGTTCGACGAGCTGTATTCAACGCACCCATCGGCTGTGTTCTGTCTATACGTACTGCGGAGTTATGGCGGCTAGAATGTCGGCGGAAAGGTGGTTTAAACCCTTCCCCTTTTTTTCTCGAAATTCAGAAAGTGTTCGCGATTGCCATTTTGATGCTATCGTGTAAGAAGTAAGTGAAGTGGGAATACAGGGCCGCATCCCGTTCCTCGGTATGGCCATTATTTCCCGAAGTTGAGACTCAAATATTTTAGGTCCCCAAAAATTGGGGTTACAAAAAAGGGCGACGGATTTGCAGGATTTTTGCGCAGATTACTAGAGAAGATGCTGGGATGCTACAGTTAAAAGGGCGGGCCTCTGAGCCTCTTCGTTCTCCTTGTGTAGAAAAAAGTCTGTTTTGGAAGGTCAAAATGACCATTTTTTGAAATTTTGCCGGCCTCTCCCGTTCAAACGCGCGGAGTTAGAGAGTTGTCCTTTATACTCAAGATAGAGTTCGACGAGCTCTATTCAACGCACCCATCGGCTTTGTTCTATATATACGTACTGCGGAGTTATGGTGGCTAGAATGTCGGCGGAATGGTGGTTTAAACCCTTCCCCTTTTTTTCTCGAAAATCAGAAAGTGTTCGCGATTACCATTTTGATGCTATCGTGTAAGAAGTAAGTGAAGGGGGAATACAGGGCCGCATCCCATCCCTCGGTATGGCCATTATTTCCGGAAGTAGAGACTCAAATATTTTAGGTACCCAAAAATTGGGGCTAGAAAAAAGGGCGACGGATTTGCAGGATTTTTGCGCAGATTACTAGAGAAGATGCTGGGATGCTACAGTTAAAAGGGCGGGCCTCTGAGCCTATTCATTCTCCTTGTGTAGAAAAAAGTCTGTTTTGGAAGGTCAAAATGACCATTTTTTGAAATTTTGCCGGCCTCTCCCGTTCAAACGCGCGGGGATAGAGAGTTGTCCTTTATACTAAAGATAGAGTTCGACGAGCTGTATTCAACGCACCCATCGGCTTTGTTCTGTCTATAAGTACTGCGGAGTTATGGTGGCTAGAAAGTCGGCGGAATGGTGGTTTAAACCCTTCCCCTTTTTTTCTCGAAAATCAGAAAGTGTTCCCGATTGCCATTTTGATGCTATCGTGTAAGAAGTAAGTGAAGGGGGAATACAGTGCCGCATCCCGTTCCTCGGTATGGCCATTATTTCCGGAAGTAGAGACTCAAATATTTTAGGTACCCAAAAATTGGGGTTAGAAAAAAGGGCGACGGATTTGCAGGATTTTTGCGCAGATTACTAGAGAAGATGCTGGGATGCTACAGTTAAAAGGGCGGGCGTCTGAGCCTCTTCGTTCTCCTTGTGTAGAAAAAAGTCTGTTTTGGAAGGTGAAAATGACCATTTTTTTAAATTTTGCCGGCCTCTCCCGTCCAAACACGCGGGGATAGAGAGTTGTCCTTTATGCTCAAGATAGCGTTCGACGAGCTGTATTCAACGCACCCATCGGCTTTGTTCTATCTATACGTACTGCGGAGTTATGGTGGCTAGAATGTCGGCGGAATGGTGGTTTAAACCCTTCCCCTTTTTTTCTCGAAAATCACAAAGTGGTCGCGATTGCCATTTTGATGCTATCGTGTAAGGAGTAAGTGAAGGGGGAATACAGGGCTGCATCCCGTTCCTCGGTATGGCCATTATTTCCGGAAGTAGAGTCTAAAATATGTTAGGTACCCAAAAATTGGGGCTGGAAAAAAGTGCGACGGATTTGCTGGATTTTTGCGCTCATTACTAGAGAAGATGCTGGGATGCTACAGTTAAAATGGCGGGCCTCTGAGCCTCTTCGTTCTCCTTGTGTAGAAAAAAGTCTGTTTTGGAAGGTCAAAATGACCATTTTTTTAAATTTTGCCTGCCTCTCCCGTCCAAACGCGCGGGGATAGAGAGTTGTCCTTTATACTCAAGATAGAGTTCGACGAGCTGTATTCAACGCACCCATCGGCTGTGTTCTGTCTATACGTTCTGCGGAGTTATGGCGGCTAGAATGTCGGCGGAAAGGTGGTTTAAACCCTTCCCCTTTTTTTCTCGAAAATCAGAAAGTGTTCGCGATTGCCATTTTGATGCTATCGTATAAGAAGTAAGTGAAGGGGGAATACAGGGCCGCATCCCATTCCTCGGTATGGCCATTATTTCCGGAAGTAGAGACTCAAATATTTTAGGTACCCAAAAATTGGGGCTAGAAAAAAGGGCGACGGATTTGCAGGATTTTTGCGCAGATTACTAGAGAAGATGCTGGGATGCTACAGTTAAAAGGGCGGGCCTCTGAGCCTATTCATTCTCCTTGTGTAGAAAAAAGTCTGTTTTGGAAGGTCAAAATGACCATTTTTTGAAATTTTGCCGGCCTCTCCCGTTCAAACGCGCTGGGATAGAGAGTTGTCCTTTATACTAAAGATAGAGTTCGACGAGCTGTATTCAACGCACCCATCGGCTTTGTTCTGTCTATAAGTACTGCGGAGTTATGGTGGCTAGAAAGTCGGCGGAATGGTGGTTTAAACCCTTCCCCTTTTTTTCTCGAAAATCAGAAAGTGTTCGCGATTGCCATTTTGATGCTATCGTGTAAGAAGTAAGTGAAGGGGGAATACAGTGCCGCATCCCGTTCCTCAGTATGGCCATTATTTCCGGAAGTAGAGACTCAAATATTTTAGGTACCCAAAAATTGGGGTTAGAAAAAAGGGCGACGGATTTGCAGGATTTTTGCGCAGATTACTAGAGAAGATGCTGGGATGCTACAGTTAAAAGGGCGGGCCTCTGAGCCTCTTCGTTCTCCTTGTGTAGAAAAAAGTCTGTTTTGGAAGGTGAAAATGACCATTTTTTTAAATTTTGCCGGCCTCTCCCGTCCAAACACGCGGGGATAGAGAGTTGTCCTTTATGCTCAAGATAGCGTTCGACGAGCTGTATTCAACGCACCCATCGGCTTTGTTCTATCTATACGTACTGCGGAGTTATGGTGGCTAGAATGTCGGCGGAATGGTGGTTTAAACCCTTCCCCTTTTTTTCTCGAAAATCACAAAGTGGTCGCGATTGCCATTTTGATGCTATCGTGTAAGGAGTAAGTGAAGGGGGAATACAGGGCTGCATCCCGTTCCTCGGTATGGCCATTCTTTCCGGAAGTAGAGTCTAAAATATGTTAGGTACCCAAAAATTGGGGCTGGAAAAAAGTGCGACGGATTTGCTGGATTTTTGCGCTGATTACTAGAGAAGATGCTGGGATGCTACAGTTAAAAGGGCGGGCCTCTGAGCCTCTTCGTTCTCCTTGTGTAGAAAAAAGTCTGTTTTGGAAGGTCAAAATGACCATTTTTTTAAATTTTGCCTGCCTCTCCCGTCCAAACGCGCGGGGATAGAGAGTTGTCCTTTATACTCAAGATAGAGTTCGACGAGCTGTATTCAACGCACCCATCGGCTGTGTTCTGTCTATACGTACTGCGGAGATATGGCGGCTAGAATGTCGGCGGAAAGGTGGTTTAAACCCTTCCCCTTTTTTTCTCGAAAATCAGAAAGTGTTCGCGATTGCCATTTTGATGCTATCGTGTAAGAAGTAAGTGAAGTGGGAATACAGGGCCGCATCCCGTTCCTCGGTATGGCCATTATTTCCCGAAGTTGAGACTCAAATATTTTAGGTCCCCAAAAATTGGGGTTAGAAAAAAGGGCGACGGATTTGCAGGATTTTTGCGCAGATTACTAGAGAAGATGCTGGGATGCTACAGTTAAAAGGGCGGGCCTCTGAGCCTCTTCGTTCTCCTTGTGTAGAAAAAAGTCTGTTTTGGAAGGTCAAAATGACCATTTTTTGAAATTTTGCCGGCCTCTCCCGTTCAAACGCGCGGAGTTAGAGAGTTGTCCTTTATACTCAAGATAGAGTTCGACGAGCTCTATTCAACGCACCCATCGGCTTTGTTCTATATATACGTACTGCGGAGTTATGGTGGCTAGAATGTCGGCGGAATGGTGGTTTAAACCCTTCCCCTTTTTTTCTCGAAAATCAGAAAGTGTTCGCGATTGCCATTTTGATGCTATCGTGTAAGAAGTAAGTGAAGGGGGAATACAGGGCCGCATCCCATTCCTCGGTATGGCCATTATTTCCGGAAGTAGAGACTCAAATATTTTAGGTACCCAAAAATTGGGGCTAGAAAAAAGGGCGACGGATTTGCAGGATTTTTGCGCAGATTACTAGAGAAGATGCTGGGATGCTACAGTTAAAAAGGCGGGCCTCTGAGCCTATTCATTCTCCTTGTGTAGAAAAAAAGTCTGTTTTGGAAGGTCAAAATGACCATTTTTTGACATTTTGCCGGCCTCTCCCGTTCAAACGCGCGGGGATAGAGAGTTGTCCTTTATACTAAAGATAGAGTTCGACGAGCTGTATTCAACGCACCCATCGGCTTTGTTCTGTCTATAAGTACTGCGGAGTTATGGTGGCTAGAAAGTCGGCGGAATGGTGGTTTAAACCCTTCCCCTTTTTTTCTCGAAAATCAGAAAGTGTTCGCGATTGCCATTTTGATGCTATCGTGTAAGAAGTAAGTGAAGGGGGAATACAGTGCCGCATCCCGTTCCTCGGTATGGCCATTATTTCCGGAAGTAGAGACTCAAATATTTTAGGTACCCAAAAATTGGGGTTAGAAAAAAGGGCGACGGATTTGCAGGATTTTTGCGCAGATTACTAGAGAAGATGCTGGGATGCTACAGTTAAAAGGGCGGGCCTCTGAGCCTCTTCGTTCTCCTTGTGTAGAAAAAAGTCTGTTTTGGAAGGTGAAAATGACCATTTTTTTAAATTTTGCCGGCCTCTCCCGTCCAAACACGCGGGGATAGAGAGTTGTCCTTTATGCTCAAGATAGCGTTCGACGAGCTGTATTCAACGCACCCATCGGCTTTGTTCTATCTATACGTACTGCGGAGTTATGGTGGCTAGAATGTCGGCGGAATGGTGGTTTTTTCTCGAAAATCACAAAGTGGTCGCGATTGCCATTTTGATGCTATCGTGTAAGGAGTAAGTGAAGGGGGAATACAGGGCTGCATCCCGTTCCTCGGTATGGCCATTATTTCCGGAAGTAGAGTCTAAAATATGTTAGGTACCCAAAAATTGGGGCTGGAAAAAAGTGCGACGGATTTGCTGGATTTTTACGCTCATTACTAGAGAAGATGCTGGGATGCTACAGTTAAAAGGGCGGGCCTCTGAGCCTCTTCGTTCTCCTTGTGTAGAAAAAAGTCTGTTTTGGAAGGTCAAAATGACCATTTTTTTAAATTTTTCCTGCCTCTCCCGTCCAAACGCGCGGGGATAGAGAGTTGTCCTTTATACTCAAGATAGAGTTCGACGAGCTGTATTCAACGCACCCATCGGCTGTGTTCTGTCTATACGTACTGCGGAGTTATGGCGGCTAGAATGTCGGCGGAAAGGTGGTTTAAACCCTTCCCCTTTTTTTCTCGAAAATCAGAAAGTGTTCGCGATTGCCATTTTGATGCTATCGTGTAAGAAGTAAGTGAAGGGGGAATACAGGGCCGCATCCCATTCCTCGGTATGGCCATTATTTCCGGAAGTAGAGACTCAAATATTTTAGGTACCCAAAAATTGGGGCTAGAAAAAAGGGCGACGGATTTGCAGGATTTTTGCGCAGATTACTAGAGAAGATGCTGGGATGCTACAGTTAAAAGGGCGGGCCTCTGAGCCTATTCATTCTCCTTGTGTAGAAAAAAGTCTGTTTTGGAAGGTCAAAATGACCATTTTTTGAAATTTTGCCGGCCTCTCCCGTTCAAACGCGCTGGGATAGAGAGTTGTCCTTTATACTAAAGATAGAGTTCGACGAGCTGTATTCAACGCACCCATCGGCTTTGTTCTGTCTATAAGTACTGCGGAGTTATGGTGGCTAGAAAGTCGGCGGAATGGTGGTTTAAACCCTTCCCCTTTTTTTCTCGAAAATCAGAAAGTGTTCGCGATTGCCATTTTGATGCTATCGTGTAAGAAGTAAGTGAAGGGGGAATACAGTGCCGCATCCCGTTCCTCAGTATGGCCATTATTTCCGGAAGTAGAGACTCAAATATTTTAGGTACCCAAAAATTGGGGTTAGAAAAAAGGGCGACGGATTTGCAGGATTTTTGCGCAGATTACTAGAGAAGATGCTGGGATGCTACAGTTAAAAGGGCGGGCCTCTGAGCCTCTTCGTTCTCCTTGTGTAGAAAAAAGTCTGTTTTGGAAGGTGAAAATGACCATTTTTTTAAATTTTGCCGGCCTCTCCCGTCCAAACACGCGGGGATAGAGAGTTGTCCTTTATGCTCAAGATAGCGTTCGACGAGCTGTATTCAACGCACCCATCGGCTTTGTTCTATCTATACGTACTGCGGAGTTATGGTGGCTAGAATGTCGGCGGAATGGTGGTTTAAACCCTTCCCCTTTTTTTCTCGAAAATCACAAAGTGGTCGCGATTGCCATTTTGATGCTATCGTGTAAGGAGTAAGTGAAGGGGGAATACAGGGCTGCATCCCGTTCCTCGGTATGGCCATTCTTTCCGGAAGTAGAGTCTAAAATATGTTAGGTACCCAAAAATTGGGGCTGGAAAAAAGTGCGACGGATTTGCTGGATTTTTGCGCTGATTACTAGAGAAGATGCTGGGATGCTACAGTTAAAAGGGCGGGCCTCTGAGCCTCTTCGTTCTCCTTGTGTAGAAAAAAGTCTGTTTTGGAAGGTCAAAATGACCATTTTTTTAAATTTTGCCTGCCTCTCCCGTCCAAACGCGCGGGGATAGAGAGTTGTCCTTTATACTCAAGATAGAGTTCGACGAGCTGTATTCAACGCACCCATCGGCTGTGTTCTGTCTATACGTACTGCGGAGATATGGCGGCTAGAATGTCGGCGGAAAGGTGGTTTAAACCCTTCCCCTTTTTTTCTCGAAAATCAGAAAGTGTTCGCGATTGCCATTTTGATGCTATCGTGTAAGAAGTAAGTGAAGTGGGAATACAGGGCCGCATCCCGTTCCTCGGTATGGCCATTATTTCCCGAAGTTGAGACTCAAATATTTTAGGTCCCCAAAAATTGGGGTTAGAAAAAAGGGCGACGGATTTGCAGGATTTTTGCGCAGATTACTAGAGAAGATGCTGGTATGCTACAGTTAAAAGGGCGGGCCTCTGAGCCTCTTCGTTCTCCTTGTGTAGAAAAAAGTCTGTTTTGGAAGGTCAAAATGACCATTTTTTGAAATTTTGCCGGCCTCTCCCGTTCAAACGCGCGGAGTTAGAGAGTTGTCCTTTATACTCAAGATAGAGTTCGACGAGCTCTATTCAACGCACCCATCGGCTTTGTTCTATATATACGTACTGCGGAGTTATGGTGGCTAGAATGTCGGCGGAATGGTGGTTTAAACCCTTCCCCTTTTTTTCTCGAAAATCAGAAAGTGTTCGCGATTGCCATTTTGATGCTATCGTGTAAGAAGTAAGTGAAGGGGGAATACAGGGCCGCATCCCATTCCTCGGTATGGCCATTATTTCCGGAAGTAGAGACTCAAATATTTTAGGTACCCAAAAATTGGGGCTAGAAAAAAGGGCGACGGATTTGCAGGATTTTTGCGCAGATTACTAGAGAAGATGCTGGGATGCTACAGTTAAAAAGGCGGGCCTCTGAGCCTATTCATTCTCCTTGTGTAGAAAAAAAGTCTGTTTTGGAAGGTCAAAATGACCATTTTTTGACATTTTGCCGGCCTCTCCCGTTCAAACGCGCGGGGATAGAGAGTTGTCCTTTATACTAAAGATAGAGTTCGACGAGCTGTATTCAACGCACCCATCGGCTTTGTTCTGTCTATAAGTACTGCGGAGTTATGGTGGCTAGAAAGTCGGCGGAATGGTGGTTTAAACCCTTCCCCTTTTTTTCTCGAAAATCAGAAAGTGTTCGCGATTGCCATTTTGATGCTATCGTGTAAGAAGTAAGTGAAGGGGGAATACAGTGCCGCATCCCGTTCCTCGGTATGGCCATTATTTCCGGAAGTAGAGACTCAAATATTTTAGGTACCCAAAAATTGGGGTTAGAAAAAAGGGCGACGGATTTGCAGGATTTTTGCGCAGATTACTAGAGAAGATGCTGGGATGCTACAGTTAAAAGGGCGGGCCTCTGAGCCTCTTCGTTCTCCTTGTGTAGAAAAAAGTCTGTTTTGGAAGGTGAAAATGACCATTTTTTTAAATTTTGCCGGCCTCTCCCGTCCAAACACGCGGGGATAGAGAGTTGTCCTTTATGCTCAAGATAGCGTTCGACGAGCTGTATTCAACGCACCCATCGGCTTTGTTCTATCTATACGTACTGCGGAGTTATGGTGGCTAGAATGTCGGCGGAATGGTGGTTTAAACCCTTCCCCTTTTTTTCTCGAAAATCACAAAGTGGTCGCGATTGCCATTTTGATGCTATCGTGTAAGGAGTAAGTGAAGGGGGAATACAGGGCTGCATCCCGTTCCTCGGTATGGCCATTATTTCCGGAAGTAGAGTCTAAAATATGTTAGGTACCCAAAAATTGGGGCTGGAAAAAAGTGCGACGGATTTGCTGGATTTTTACGCTCATTACTAGAGAAGATGCTGGGATGCTACAGTTAAAAGGGCGGGCCTCTGAGCCTCTTCGTTCTCCTTGTGTAGAAAAAAGTCTGTTTTGGAAGGTCAAAATGACCATTTTTTTAAATTTTGCCTGCCTCACCCGTCCAAACGCGCGGGGATAGAGAGTTGTCCTTTATACTCAAGATAGAGTTCGACGAGCTGTATTCAACGCACCCATCGGCTGTGTTCTGTCTATACGTACTGCGGAGTTATGGCGGCTAGAATGTCGGCGGAAAGGTGGTTTAAACCCTTCCCCTTTTTTTCTCGAAAATCAGAAAGTGTTCGCGATTGCCATTTTGATGCTATCGTGTAAGAAGTAAGTGAAGGGGGAATACAGGGCCGCATCCCATTCCTCGGTATGGCCATTATTTCCGGAAGTAGAGACTCAAATATTTTAGGTACCCAAAAATTGGGGCTAGAAAAAAGGGCGACGGATTTGCAGGATTTTTGCGCAGATTACTAGAGAACATGCTGGGATGCTACAGTTAAAAGGGCGGGCCTCTGAGCCTATTCATTCTCCTTGTGTAGAAAAAAGTCTGTTTTGGAAGGTCAAAATGACCATTTTTTGAAATTTTGCCGGCCTCTCCCGTTCAAACGCGCGGGGATAGAGAGTTGTCCTTTATACTAAAGATAGAGTTCGACGAGCTGTATTCAACGCACCCATCGGCTTTGTTCTGTCTATAACTACTGCGGAGTTATGGTGGCTAGAAAGTCGGCGGAATGGTGGTTTAAACCCTTCCCCTTTTTTTCTCGAAAATCAGAAAGTGTTCGCGATTGCCATTTTGATGCTATCGTGTAAGAAGTAAGTGAAGGGGGAATACAGTGCCGCATCCCGTTCCTCAGTATGGCCATTATTTCCGGAAGTAGACACTCAAATATTTTAGGTACCCAAAACTTGGGGTTAGAAAAAAGGGCGACGGATTTGCAGGATTTTTGCGCAGATTACTAGAGAAGATGCTGGGATGCTACAGTTAAAAGGGCGGGCCTCTGAGCCTCTTCGTTCTCCTTGTGTAGAAAAAAGTCTGTTTTGGAAGGTGAAAATGACCATTTTTTTTAATTTTGCCGGCCTCTCCCGTCCAAACACGCGGGGATAGAGAGTTGTCCTTTATGCTCAAGATAGCGTTCGACGAGCTGTATTCAACGCACCCATCGGCTTTGTTCTATCTATACGTACTGCGGAGTTATGGTGGCTAGAATGTCGGCGGAATGGTGGTTTAAACCCTTCCCCTTTTTTTCTCGAAAATCACAAAGTGGTCGCGATTGCCATTTTGATGCTATCGTGTAAGGAGTAAGTGAAGGGGGAATACAGGGCTGCATCCCGTTCCTCGGTATGGCCATTATTTCCGGAAGTAGAGTCTAAAATATGTTAGGTACCCAAAAATTGGGGCTGGAAAAAAGTGCGACGGATTTGCTGGATTTTTGCGCTGATTACTAGAGAAGATGCTGGGATGCTACAGTTAAAAGGGCGGGCCTCTGAGCCTCTTCGTTCTCCTTGTGTAGAAAAAAGTCTGTTTTGGAAGGTCAAAATGACCATTTTTTTAAATTTTGCCTGCCTCTCCCGTCCAAACGCGCGAGGATAGAGAGTTGTCCTTTATACTCAAGATAGAGTTCGACGAGCTGTATTCAACGCACCCATCGGCTGTGTTCTGTCTATACGTACTGCGGAGTTATGGCGGCTAGAATGTCGGCGGAAAGGTGGTTTAAACCCTTCCCCTTTTTTTCTCGAAAATCAGAAAGTGTTCGCGATTGCCATTTTGATGCTATCGTGTAAGAAGTAAGTGAAGTGGGAATACAGGGCCGCATCCCGTTCCTCGGTATGGCCATTATTTCCCGAAGTAGAGACTCAAATATTTTAGGTACCCAAAAATTGGGGCTAGAAAAAAAGGCGACGGATTTGCAGGATTTTTGCGCAGATTACTAGAGAAGATGCTGGGATGCTACAGTTATAAGGGCGGGCCTCTGAGCCTCTTCGTTCTCCTTCTGTAGAAAAAAGTCTGTTTTGGAAGGTCAAAATGACCATTTTTTGAAATTTTGCCTGCCTCTCCCGTCCAAACGCGCGGGGATAGAGAGTTGTCCTTTATACTCAATATAGAGTTCGACGATCTGTATTCAACGCACCCATCGGCTGTGTTCTGTCTATACGTACTGCGGAGTTATGGCGGCTAGAATGTCGGCGGAAAATCAGAAAGTGTTCGCGATTGCCATTTTGATGCTATCGTGTAAGAAGTAAGTGAAGCGGGAATACAGGGCCGCATCCCGTTCCTCGGTATGGCTATTATTTCCCGAAGTAGAGACTCAAATATTTTAGGTACCCAAAAATTGGGGCTAGAAAAAAGGGCGACGGATTTGCAGCATTTTTGCTCAGATTACTAGAGAAGATGCTGGGATGCTACAGTTAAAAGGGCGGGCCTCTGAGCCTCTTCGTTCTCCTTGTGTAGAAAAAAGTCTGTTTTGGAAGGTCAAAATGACCATTTTTTGAAATTTTGCCTGCCTCTCCCGTCCAAACGCGCGGGGATAGAGAGTTGTCCTTTATACTCAAGATAGAATTCGACGAGCTGTATTCAACGCACCCATCGGCTGTGTTCTGTCTATACGTACTGCGGAGTTATGGCGGCTAGAATGTCGGCGGAAAGGTGGTTTAAACCCTTCCCCTTTTTTTCTCGAAAATCAGAAAGTGTTCGCGATTGCCATTTTGATGCTATCGTGTAAGAAGTAAGTGAAGTGGGAATACAGGGCCGCATCCCGTTCCTCGGTATGGCCATTATTTCCCGAAGTAGAGACTCAAATATTTTAGGTACCCAAAAATTGGGGTTAGAAAAAAGGGCGACGGATTTGCAGGATTTTTGCGCAGATTACTAGAGAAGATGCTGGGATGCTACAGTTAAAAGGGCGGGCCTCTGAGCCTCTTCGTTCTCCTTGTGTAGAAAAAAGTCTGTTTTGGAAGGTCAAAATGACTGTTTTTTTTAATTTTGCCGGCCTCTCCCGTCCTAACGCGCGGGGTTAGAGAGTTGTCCTTTATACTCAAGATAGAGTTCGACGAGCTGTATTCAACGCAGCCATCGGCTTTCTTCTATCTATACGTACTGCGGAGTTATGGTGGCTAGAATGTCGGCGGAATGGTGGTTTAAACCCTTCCCCTTTTTTTTCTCGAAAATCAGAAAGTGGTCGCGATTGCCATTTTGATGCTATCGTGTAAGAAGTAAGTGAAGGGGGAATGCAGGGCTGCATCCCGTTCCTCGTTATGGCCATTACTTCCGGAAGTAGAGTCTAAAATATGTTAGGTACCCAAAAATTGGGGCTGGAAAAAAGTGCGACGGATTTGCTGGATTTTTGCGCTGATTACTAGAGAAGATGCTGGGATGCTACAGTTAAAAGGGCGGGCCTCTGAGCCTCTTCGTTCTCCTTGTGTAGAAAAAAGTCTGTTTTGGAAGGTCAAAATGACCATTTTTTGACATTTTGCCGGCCTCTCCCGTCCAAACGCGCGGGGATAGAGAGTTGTCCTTTATACTCAAGATAGAGTTCGACGAGCTGTATTCAACGCACCCATCGGCTGTGTTCTGTCTATACGTACTGCGGAGTTATGGCGGCTAGAATGTCGGCGGAAAGGTGGTTTAAACCCTTCCCCTTTTTTTCTCGAAAATCAGAAAGTGTTCGCGATTGCCATTTTGATGCTATCGTGTAAGAAGTAAGTGAAGTGGGAATACAGGGCCGCATCCCGTTCCTCGGTATGGCCATTATTTCCCGAAGTAGAGACTCAAATATTTTAGGTACCCAAAAATTGGGGCTAGAAAAAAAGGCGACGGATTTGCAGGATTTTTGCGCAGATTACTAGAGAAGATGCTGGGATGCTACAGTTATAAGGGCGGGCCTCTGAGCCTCTTCGTTCTCCTTGTGTAGAAAAAAGTCTGTTTTGGAAGGTCAAAATGACCATTTTTTGAAATTTTGCCTGCCTCTCCCGTCCAAACGCGCGGGGATAGAGAGTTGTCCTTTATACTCAAGATAGAGTTCGACGATCTGTATTCAACGCACCCATCGGCTGTGTTCTGTCTATACGTACTGCGGAGTTATGGCGGCTAGAATGTCGGCGGAAAGGTTTACCCTTCCCCTTTTTTTCTCGAAAATCAGAAAGTGTTCGCGATTGCCATTTTGATGCTATCGTGTAAGAAGTAAGTGAAGTGGGAATACAGGGCCGCATCCCGTTCCTCGGTATGGCCATTATTTCCCGAAGTAGAGACTCAAATATTTTAGGTACCCAAAAATTGGGGTTAGAAAAAAGGGCGACGGATTTGCAGGATTTTTGCGCAGATTACTAGAGAAGATGCTGGGATGCTACAGTTAAAAGGGCGGGCCTCTGAGCCTCTTCGTTCTCCTTGTGTAGAAAAAAGTCTGTTTTGGAAGGTCAAAATGACTGTTTTTTTTAATTTTGCCGGCCTCTCCCGTCCTAACGCGCGGGGTTAGAGAGTTGTCCTTTATACTCAAGATAGAGTTCGACGAGCTGTATTCAACGCAGCCATCGGCTTTCTTCTATCTATACGTACTGCGGAGTTATGGTGGCTAGAATGTCGGCGGAATGGTGGTTTAAACCATTTTTTGAAATTTTGCCGGCCTCTCCCGTTCAAACGCGCGGGGATAGAGAGTTGTCTTTTATACTAAAGATAGAGTTCGACGAGCTGTATTCAACGCACCCATCGGCTTTGTTCTGTCTATAAGTACTACGGAGTTATGGTGGCTAGAAAGTCGGCGGAATGGTGGTTTAAACCCTTCCCCTTTTTTTCTCGAAAATCAGAAAGTGTTCGCGATTGCCATTTTGATGCTATCGTGTAAGAAGTAAGTGAAGGGGGAATACAGGGCCGCATCCCGTTCCTCAGTATGGCCATTATTTCCGGAAGTAGAGACTCAAATATTTTAGGTACCCAAAAATTGGGGTTAGAAAAAAGGGCGACGGATTTGCAGGATTTTTGCGCAGATTACTAGAGAAGATGCTGGGATGCTACAGTTAAAAGGGCGGGCCTCTGAGCCTCTTCGTTCTCCTTGTGTAGAAAAAAGTCTGTTTTGGAAGGTGAAAATGACCATTTTTTTAAATTTTGCCGGCCTCTCCCGTCCAAACACGCGGGGATAGAGAGTTGTCCTTTATGCTCAAGATAGCGTTCGACGAGCTGTATTCAACGCACCCATCGGCTTTGTTCTATCTATACGTACTGCGGAGTTATGGTGGCTAGAATGTCGGCGGAATGGTGGTTTAAACCCTTCCCCTTTTTTTCTCGAAAATCACAAAGTGGTCGCGATTGCCATTTTGATGCTATCGTGTAAGGAGTAATTGAAGGGGGAATACAGGGCTGCATCCCGTTCCTCGGTATGGCCATTATTTCCGGAAGTAGAGTCTAAAATATGTTAGGTACCCAAAAATTGGGGCTGGAAAAAAGTGCGACGGATTTGCTGGATTTTTGCGCTGATTACTAGAGAAGATGCTGGGATGCTACAGTTATAAGGGCGGGCCTCTGAGCCTCTTCGTTCTCCTTCTGTAGAAAAAAGTCTGTTTTGGAAGGTCAAAATGACCATTTTTTGAAATTTTGCCTGCCTCTCCCGTCCAAACGCGCGGGGATAGAGAGTTGTCCTTTATACTCAATATAGAGTTCGACGATCTGTATTCAACGCACCCATCGGCTGTGTTCTGTCTATACGTACTGCGGAGTTATGGCGGCTAGAATGTCGGCGGAAAATCAGAAAGTGTTCGCGATTGCCATTTTGATGCTATCGTGTAAGAAGTAAGTGAAGCGGGAATACAGGGCCGCATCCCGTTCCTCGGTATGGCTATTATTTCCCGAAGTAGAGACTCAAATATTTTAGGTACCCAAAAATTGGGGCTAGAAAAAAGGGCGACGGATTTGCAGCATTTTTGCTCAGATTACTAGAGAAGATGCTGGGATGCTACAGTTAAAAGGGCGGGCCTCTGAGCCTCTTCGTTCTCCTTGTGTAGAAAAAAGTCTGTTTTGGAAGGTCAAAATGACCATTTTTTGAAATTTTGCCTGCCTCTCCCGTCCAAACGCGCGGGGATAGAGAGTTGTCCTTTATACTCAAGATAGAATTCGACGAGCTGTATTCAACGCACCCATCGGCTGTGTTCTGTCTATACGTACTGCGGAGTTATGGTGGCTAGAATGTCGGCGGAATGGTGGTTTAAACCCTTCCCCTTTTTTTTCTCGAAAATCAGAAAGTGGTCGCGATTGCCATTTTGATGCTATCGTGTAAGAAGTAAGTGAAGGGGGAATGCAGGGCTGCATCCCGTTCCTCGTTATGGCCATTACTTCCGGAAGTAGAGTCTAAAATATGTTAGGTACCCAAAAATTGGGGCTGGAAAAAAGTGCGACGGATTTGCTGGATTTTTGCGCTGATTACTAGAGAAGATGCTGGGATGCTACAGTTAAAAGGGCGGGCCTCTGAGCCTCTTCGTTCTCCTTGTGTAGAAAAAAGTCTGTTTTGGAAGGTCAAAATGACCATTTTTTGACATTTTGCCGGCCTCTCCCGTCCAAACGCGCGGGGATAGAGAGTTGTCCTTTATACTCAAGATAGAGTTCGACGAGCTGTATTCAACGCACCCATCGGCTTTGATCTGTCTATACGTACTGCGGAGTTATGGCGGCTAGAATGTCGGCGGAAAGGTGGTTTAAACCCTTCCCCTTTTTTTCTCGAAAATCAGAAAGTGTTCGCGATTGCCATTTTGATGCTATCGTGTAAGAAGTAAGTGAAGCGGGAATACAGGGCCGCATCCCGTTCCTCGGTATGGCCATTATTTCCGGAAGTAGAGACTCAAATATTTTAGGTACCCAAAAATTGGGGTTAGAAAAAAGGGCGACGGATTTGCAGGATTTTTGCGCAGATTACTAGAGAAGATGCTGGGATGCTACAGTTAAAAGGGCGGGCCTCTGAGCCTCTTCGTTCTCCTTGTGTAGAAAAAAGTCTGTTTTGGAAGGTGAAAATGACCATTTTTTTAAATTTTGCCGGCCTCTCCCGTCCAAACACGCGGGGATAGAGAGTTGTCCTTTATGCTCAAGATAGCGTTCGACGAGCTGTATTCAACGCACCCATCGGCTTTGTTCTATCTGTACGTACTGCGGAGTTATGGTGGCTAGAATGTCGGCGGAATGGTGGTTTAAACCCTTCCCCTTTTTTTCTCGAAAATCACAAAGTGGTCGCGATTGCCATTTTGATGCTATCGTGTAAGGAGTAAGTGAAGGGGGAATACAGGGCTGCATCCCGTTCCTCGGTATGGCCATTATTTCCGGAAGTAGAGTCTAAAATATGTTAGGTACCCAAAAAATGGGGCTGGAAAAAAGTGCGACGGATTTGCTGGATTTTTGCGCTCATTACTAGAGAAGATGCTGGGATGCTACAGTTAAAAGGGCGGGCCTCTGAGCCTCTTCGTTCTCCTTGTGTAGAAAAAAGTCTGTTTTGGAAGGTCAAAATGACCATTTTTTTAAATTTTGCCTTCCTCTCCCGTCCAAACGCGCGGGGATATAGAGTTGTCCTTTATACTCAAGATAGAGTTCGACGAGCTGTATTCAACGCACCCATCGGCTGTGTTCTGTCTATACGTACTGCGGAGTTATGGCGGCTAGAATGTCGGCCTTTTTTTCTCGAAAATCAGAAAGTGTTCGCGATTGCCATTTTGATGCTATCGTGTAAGAAGTAAGTGAAGGGGGAATACAGGGCCGCATCCCATTCCTCGGTATGGCCATTATTTCCGGAAGTAGAGACTCAAATATTTTAGGTACCCAAAAATTGGGGCTAGAAAAAAGGGCGACGGATTTGCAGGATTTTTGCGCAGATTACTAGAGAAGATGCTGGGATGCTACAGTTAAAAGGGCGGGCCTCTGAGCCTATTCATTCTCCTTGTGTAGAAAAAAGTCTGTTTTGGAAGGTCAAAATGACCATTTTTTTAAATTTTGCCGGCCTCTCCCGTTCAAACGCGCGGGGATAGAGAGTTGTCCTTTATACTAAAGATAGAGTTCGACGAGCTGTATTCAACGCACCCATCGGCTTTGTTCTGTCTATAAGTACTGCGGAGTTATGGTGGCTAGAAAGTCGGCGGAATGGTGGTTTAAACCATTTTTTGAAATTTTGCCGGCCTCTCCCGTTCAAACGCGCGGGGATAGAGAGTTGTCCTTTATACTAAAGATAGAGTTCGACGAGCTGTATTCAACGCACCCATCGGCTTTGTTCTGTCTATAAGTACTACGGAGTTATGGTGGCTAGAAAGTCGGCGGAATGGTGGTTTAAACCCTTCCCCTTTTTTTCTGGAAAATCAGAAAGTGTTCGCGATTGCCATTTTGATGCTATCGTGTAAGAAGTAAGTGAAGGGGGAATACAGGGCCGCATCCCGTTCCTCAGTATGGCCATTATTTCCGGAAGTAGAGACTCAAATATTTTAGGTACCCAAAAATTGGGGTTAGAAAAAAGGGCGACGGATTTGCAGGATTTTTGCGCAGATTACTAGAGAAGATGCTGGGATGCTACAGTTAAAAGGGCGGGCCTCTGAGCCTCTTCGTTCTCCTTGTGTAGAAAAAAGTCTGTTTTGGAAGGTGAAAATGACCATTTTTGTTAAATTTGTCGGCCTCTCCCGTCCAAACACGCGGGGATAGAGAGTTGTCCTTTATGCTCAAGATAGCGTTCGGCGAGCTGTATTCAACGCACCCATCGGCTTTGTTCTATCTATACGTACTGCGGAGTTATGGTGGCTAGAATGTCGGCGGAATGGTGGTTTAAACCCTTCCCCTTTTTTTCTCGAAAATCACAAAGTGGTCGCGATTGCCATTTTGATGCTATCGTGTAAGGAGTAATTGAAGGGGGAATACAGGGCTGCATCCCGTTCCTCGGTATGGCCATTATTTCCGGAAGTAGAGTCTAAAATATGTTAGGTACCCAAAAATTGGGGCTGGAAAAAAGTGCGACGGATTTGCTGGATTTTTGCGCTGATTACTAGAGAAGATGCTGGGATGCTACAGTTATAAGGGCGGGCCTCTGAGCCTCTTCGTTCTCCTTCTGTAGAAAAAAGTCTGTTTTGGAAGGTCAAAATGACCATTTTTTGAAATTTTGCCTGCCTCTCCCGTCCAAACGCGCGGGGATAGAGAGTTGTCCTTTATACTCAATATAGAGTTCGACGATCTGTATTCAACGCACCCATCGGCTGTGTTCTGTCTATACGTACTGCGGAGTTATGGCGGCTAGAATGTCGGCGGAAAATCAGAAAGTGTTCGCGATTGCCATTTTGATGCTATCGTGTAAGAAGTAAGTGAAGCGGGAATACAGGGCCGCATCCCGTTCCTCGGTATGGCTATTATTTCCCGAAGTAGAGACTCAAATATTTTAGGTACCCAAAAATTGGGGCTAGAAAAAAGGGCGACGGATTTGCAGCATTTTTGCTCAGATTACTAGAGAAGATGCTGGGATGCTACAGTTAAAAGGGCGGGCCTCTGAGCCTCTTCGTTCTCCTTGTGTAGAAAAAAGTCTGTTTTGGAAGGTCAAAATGACCATTTTTTGAAATTTTGCCTGCCTCTCCCGTCCAAACGCGCGGGGATAGAGAGTTGTCCTTTATACTCAAGATAGAATTCGACGAGCTGTATTCAACGCACCCATCGGCTGTGTTCTGTCTATACGTACTGCGGAGTTATGGTGGCTAGAATGTCGGCGGAATGGTGGTTTAAACCCTTCCCCTTTTTTTTCTCGAAAATCAGAAAGTGGTCGCGATTGCCATTTTGATGCTATCGTGTAAGAAGTAAGTGAAGGGGGAATGCAGGGCTGCATCCCGTTCCTCGTTATGGCCATTACTTCCGGAAGTAGAGTCTAAAATATGTTAGGTACCCAAAAATTGGGGCTGGAAAAAAGTGCGACGGATTTGCTGGATTTTTGCGCTGATTACTAGAGAAGATGCTGGGATGCTACAGTTAAAAGGGCGGGCCTCTGAGCCTCTTCGTTCTCCTTGTGTAGAAAAAAGTCTGTTTTGGAAGGTCAAAATGACCATTTTTTGACATTTTGCCGGCCTCTCCCGTCCAAACGCGCGGGGATAGAGAGTTGTCCTTTATACTCAAGATAGAGTTCGACGAGCTGTATTCAACGCACCCATCGGCTTTGATCTGTCTATACGTACTGCGGAGTTATGGCGGCTAGAATGTCGGCGGAAAGGTGGTTTAAACCCTTCCCCTTTTTTTCTCGAAAATCAGAAAGTGTTCGCGATTGCCATTTTGATGCTATCGTGTAAGAAGTAAGTGAAGCGGGAATACAGGGCCGCATCCCGTTCCTCGGTATGGCCATTATTTCCGGAAGTAGAGACTCAAATATTTTAGGTACCCAAAAATTGGGGTTAGAAAAAAGGGCGACGGATTTGCAGGATTTTTGCGCAGATTACTAGAGAAGATGCTGGGATGCTACAGTTAAAAGGGCGGGCCTCTGAGCCTCTTCGTTCTCCTTGTGTAGAAAAAAGTCTGTTTTGGAAGGTGAAAATGACCATTTTTTTAAATTTTGCCGGCCTCTCCCGTCCAAACACGCGGGGATAGAGAGTTGTCCTTTATGCTCAAGATAGCGTTCGACGAGCTGTATTCAACGCACCCATCGGCTTTGTTCTATCTGTACGTACTGCGGAGTTATGGTGGCTAGAATGTCGGCGGAATGGTGGTTTAAACCCTTCCCCTTTTTTTCTCGAAAATCACAAAGTGGTCGCGATTGCCATTTTGATGCTATCGTGTAAGGAGTAAGTGAAGGGGGAATACAGGGCTGCATCCCGTTCCTCGGTATGGCCATTATTTCCGGAAGTAGAGTCTAAAATATGTTAGGTACCCAAAAAATGGGGCTGGAAAAAAGTGCGACGGATTTGCTGGATTTTTGCGCTCATTACTAGAGAAGATGCTGGGATGCTACAGTTAAAAGGGCGGGCCTCTGAGCCTCTTCGTTCTCCTTGTGTAGAAAAAAGTCTGTTTTGGAAGGTCAAAATGACCATTTTTTTAAATTTTGCCTTCCTCTCCCGTCCAAACGCGCGGGGATATAGAGTTGTCCTTTATACTCAAGATAGAGTTCGACGAGCTGTATTCAACGCACCCATCGGCTGTGTTCTGTCTATACGTACTGCGGAGTTATGGCGGCTAGAATGTCGGCGGAAAGGTGGTTTAAACCCTTCCCCTTTTTTTCTCGAAAATCAGAAAGTGTTCGCGATTGCCATTTTGATGCTATCGTGTAAGAAGTAAGTGAAGGGGGAATACAGGGCCGCATCCCATTCCTCGGTATGGCCATTATTTCCGGAAGTAGAGACTCAAATATTTTAGGTACCCAAAAATTGGGGCTAGAAAAAAGGGCGACGGATTTGCAGGATTTTTGCGCAGATTACTAGAGAAGATGCTGGGATGCTACAGTTAAAAGGGCGGGCCTCTGAGCCAATTCATTCTCCTTGTGTAGAAAAAAGTCTGTTTTGGAAGGTCAAAATGACCATTTTTTTAAATTTTGCCGGCCTCTCCCGTTCAAACGCGCGGGGATAGAGAGTTGTCCTTTATACTAAAGATAGAGTTCGACGAGCTGTATTCAACGCACCCATCGGCTTTGTTCTGTCTATAAGTACTGCGGAGTTATGGTGGCTAGAAAGTCGGCGGAATGGTGGTTTAAACCATTTTTTGAAATTTTGCCGGCCTCTCCCGTTCAAACGCGCGGGGATAGAGAGTTGTCCTTTATACTAAAGATAGAGTTCGACGAGCTGTATTCAACGCACCCATCGGCTTTGTTCTGTCTATAAGTACTACGGAGTTATGGTGGCTAGAAAGTCGGCGGAATGGTGGTTTAAACCCTTCCCCTTTTTTTCTGGAAAATCAGAAAGTGTTCGCGATTGCCATTTTGATGCTATCGTGTAAGAAGTAAGTGAAGGGGGAATACAGGGCCGCATCCCGTTCCTCAGTATGGCCATTATTTCCGGAAGTAGAGACTCAAATATTTTAGGTACCCAAAAATTGGGGTTAGAAAAAAGGGCGACGGATTTGCAGGATTTTTGCGCAGATTACTAGAGAAGATGCTGGGATGCTACAGTTAAAAGGGCGGGCCTCTGAGCCTCTTCGTTCTCCTTGTGTAGAAAAAAGTCTGTTTTGGAAGGTGAAAATGACCATTTTTGTTAAATTTGTCGGCCTCTCCCGTCCAAACACGCGGGGATAGAGAGTTGTCCTTTATGCTCAAGATAGCGTTCGGCGAGCTGTATTCAACGCACCCATCGGCTTTGTTCTATCTATACGTACTGCGGAGTTATGGTGGCTAGAATGTCGGCGGAATGGTGGTTTAAACCCTTCCCCTTTTTTTCTCGAAAATCACAAAGTGGTCGCGATTGCCATTTTGATGCTATCGTGTAAGGAGTAAGTGAAGGGGGAATACAGGGCTGCATCCCGTTCCTCGGTATGGCCATTATTTCCGGAAGTAGAGTCTAAAATATGTTAGGTACCCAAAAATTGGGGCTGGAAAAAAGTGCGACGGATTTGCTGGATTTTTGCGCTGATTACTAGAGAAGATGCTGGGATGCTACAGTTAAAAGGGCGGGCCTCTGAGCCTCTTCGTTCTCCTTGTGTAGAAAAAAGTCTGTTTTGGAAGGTCAAAATGACCATTTTTTTAAATTTTGCCTGCCTCTCCCGTCCAAACGCGCGGGGATAGAGAGTTGTCCTTTATACTCAAGATAGAGTTCGACGATCTGTATTCAACGCACCCATCGGCTGTGTTCTGTCTATACGTACTGCGGAGTTATGGCGGCTAGAATGTCGGCGGAAAGGTGGTTTAAACCCTTCCCCTTTTTTTCTCGAAAATCAGAAAGTGTTCGCGATTGCCATTTTGATGCTATCGTGTAAGAAGTAAGTGAAGTGGGAATACAGGGCCGCATCCCGTTCCTCGGTATGGCCATTATTTCCCGAAGTAGAGACTCAAATATTTTAGGTACCCAAAAATTGGGGCTAGAAAAAAAGGCGACGGATTTGCAGGATTTTTGCGCAGATTACTAGAGAAGATGCTGGGATGCTACAGTTAAAAGGGCGGGCCTCTGAGCCTCTTCGTTCTCCTTCTGTAGAAAAAAGTCTGTTTTGGAAGGTCAAAATGACCATATTTTGAAATTTTGCCTGCCTCTCCCGTCCAAACGCGCGGGCATAGAGAGTTGTCCTTTATACTCAAGATAGAGTTCGACGATCTGTATTCAACGCACCCATCGGCTGTGTTCTGTCTATACGTACTGCGGAGTTATGGCGGCTAGAATGTCGGCGGAAAGGTGGTTTAAACCCTTCCCCTTTTTTTCTCGAAAATCAGAAAGTGTTCGCGATTGCCATTTTGATGCTATCGTGTAAGAAGTAAGTGAAGCGGGAATACAGGGCCGCATCCCGTTCCTCGGTATGGCTATTATTTCCCGAAGTAGAGACTCAAATATTTTAGGTACCCAAAAATTGGGGCTAGAAAAAAGGGCGACGGATTTGCAGCATTTTTGCTCAGATTACTAGAGAAGATGCTGGGATGCTACAGTTAAAAGGGCGGGCCTCTGAGCCTCTTCGTTCTCCTTGTGTAGAAAAAAGTATGTTTTGGAAGGTCAAAATGACCATTTTTTGAAATTTTGCCTGCCTCTCCCGTCCAAACGCGCGGGGAGAGAGAGTTGTCCTTTATACTCAAGATAGAATTCGACGAGCTGTATTCAACGCACCCATCGGCTGTGTTCTGTCTATACGTACTGCGGAGTTATGGCGGCTAGAATGTCGGCGGAAAGGTGGTTTAAACCCTTCCCCTTTTTTTCTCGAAAATCAGAAAGTGTTCCCGATTGCCATTTTGATGCTATCGTGTAAGAAGTAAGTGAAGTGGGAATACAGGGCCGCATCCCGTTCCTCGGTATGGCCATTATTTCCCGAAGTAGAGACTCAAATATTTTAGGTACCCAAAAATTGGGGTTAGAAAAAAGGGCGACGGATTTGCAGGATTTTTGCGCAGATTACTAGGGAAGATGCTGGGATGCTACAGTTAAAAGGGCGGGCCTCTGAGCCTCTTCGTTCTCCTTGTGTAGAAAAAAGTCTGTTTTGGAAGGTCAAAATGACTGTTTTTTGAAATTTTGCCGGCCTCTCCCGTCCTAACGCGCGGGGATAGAGAGTTGTCCTTTATACTCAAGATAGAGTTCGACGAGCTGTATTCAACGCAGCCACCGGCTTTCTTCTATCTATACGTACTGCGGAGTTATGGTGGCTAGAATGTCGAATGTCTCGAAAATCAGAAAGTGGTCGCGATTGCCATTTTGATGCTATCGTGTAAGAAGTAAGTGAAGGGGGAATGCAGGGCTGCATCCCGTTCCTCGTTATGGCCATTACTTCCGGAAGTAGAGTCTAAAATATGTTAGGTACCCAAAAATTGGGGCTGGAAAAAAGTGCGACGGATTTGCTGGATTTTTGCGCTGATTACTAGAGAAGATGCTGGGATGCTACAGTTAAAAGGGCGGGCCTCTGAGCCTCTTCGTTCTCCTTGTGTAGAAAAAAGTCTGTTTTGGAAGGTCAAAATGAGCATTTTTTGACATTTTGCCGGCCTCTCCCGTCCAAACGCGCGGGGATAGAGAGTTGTCCTTTATACTCAAGATAGAGTTCGACGAGCTGTATTCAACGCACCCATCGGCTTTGATCTGTCTATACGTATTGCGGAGTTATGGCGGCTAGAATGTCGGCGGAAAGGTGGTTTAAACCCTTCCCCTTTTTTCCTCGAAAATCAGAAAGTGTTCGCGATTGCCATTTTGATGCTATCGTGTAAGAAGTAAGTGAAGTGGGAATACAGGGCCGCATCCCGTTCCAGGGTATGGCCATTATTTCCCGAAGTAGAGACTCAAATATTTTAGGTACCCAAAAATTGGGGCTAGAAAAAAGGGCGACGGATTTGCAGCATTTTTGCTCAGATTACTAGAGAAGATGCTGGGATGCTACAGTTAAAAGGGCGGGCCTCTGAGCCTCTTCGTTCTCCTTGTGTAGAAAAAAGTCTGTTTTGGAAGGTCAAAATGACCATTTTTTGAAATTTTGCCTGCCTCTCCCGTCCAAACGCGCGGGGATAGAGAGTTGTCCTTTATACTCAAGATAGAGTTCGACGAGCTGTATTCAACGCACCCATCGGCTTTGATCTGTCTATACGTACTGCGGAGTTATGGCGGCTAGAATGTCGGCGGAAAGGTGGTTTAAACCCTTCCCCTTTTTTTCTCGAAAATCAGAAAGTGTTCGCGATTGCCATTTTGATGCTATCGTGTAAGAAGTAAGTGAAGCGGGAATACAGGGCCGCATCCCGTTCCTCGGTATGGCCATTATTTCCGGAAGTAGAGACTCAAATATTTTAGGTACCCAAAAATTGGGGTTAGAAAAAAGGGCGACGGATTTGCAGGATTTTTGCGCAGATTACTAGAGAAGATGCTGGGATGCTACAGTTAAAAGGGCGGGCCTCTGAGCCTCTTCGTTCTCCTTGTGTAGAAAAAAGTCTGTTTTGGAAGGTGAAAATGACCATTTTTTTAAATTTTGCCGGCCTCTCCCGTCCAAACACGCGGGGATAGAGAGTTGTCCTTTATGCTCAAGATAGCGTTCGACGAGCTGTATTCAACGCACCCATCGGCTTTGTTCTATCTGTACGTACTGCGGAGTTATGGTGGCTAGAATGTCGGCGGAATGGTGGTTTAAACCCTTCCCCTTTTTTTCTCGAAAATCACAAAGTGGTCGCGATTGCCATTTTGATGCTATCGTGTAAGGAGTAAGTGAAGGGGGAATACAGGGCTGCATCCCGTTCCTCGGTATGGCCATTATTTCCGGAAGTAGAGTCTAAAATATGTTAGGTACCCAAAAAATGGGGCTGGAAAAAAGTGCGACGGATTTGCTGGATTTTTGCGCTCATTACTAGAGAAGATGCTGGGATGCTACAGTTAAAAGGGCGGGCCTCTGAGCCTCTTCGTTCTCCTTGTGTAGAAAAAAGTCTGTTTTGGAAGGTCAAAATGACCATTTTTTTAAATTTTGCCTTCCTCTCCCGTCCAAACGCGCGGGGATATAGAGTTGTCCTTTATACTCAAGATAGAGTTCGACGAGCTGTATTCAACGCACCCATCGGCTGTGTTCTGTCTATACGTACTGCGGAGTTATGGCGGCTAGAATGTCGGCGGAAAGGTGGTTTAAACCCTTCCCCTTTTTTTCTCGAAAATCAGAAAGTGTTCGCGATTGCCATTTTGATGCTATCGTGTAAGAAGTAAGTGAAGGGGGAATACAGGGCCGCATCCCATTCCTCGGTATGGCCATTATTTCCGGAAGTAGAGACTCAAATATTTTAGGTACCCAAAAATTGGGGCTAGAAAAAAGGGCGACGGATTTGCAGGATTTTTGCGCAGATTACTAGAGAAGATGCTGGGATGCTACAGTTAAAAGGGCGGGCCTCTGAGCCTATTCATTCTCCTTGTGTAGAAAAAAGTCTGTTTTGGAAGGTCAAAATGACCATTTTTTTAAATTTTGCCGGCCTCTCCCGTTCAAACGCGCGGGGATAGAGAGTTGTCCTTTATACTAAAGATAGAGTTCGACGAGCTGTATTCAACGCACCCATCGGCTTTGTTCTGTCTATAAGTACTGCGGAGTTATGGTGGCTAGAAAGTCGGCGGAATGGTGGTTTAAACCCTTCCCCTTTTTTTCTCGAAAATCAGAAAGTGTTCGCGATTGCCATTTTGATGCTATCGTGTAAGAAGTAAGTGAAGGGGGAATACAGTGCCGCATCCCGTTCCTCAGTATGGCCATTATTTCCGGAAGTAGAGACTCAAATATTTTAGGTACCCAAAAATTGGGGTTAGAAAAAAGGGCGACGGATTTGCAGGATTTTTGCGCAGATTACTAGAGAAGATGCTGGGATGCTACAGTTAAAAGGGCGGGCCTCTGAGCCTCTTCGTTCTCCTTGTGTAGAAAAAAGTCTGTTTTGGAAGGTGAAAATGACCATTTTTTTAAATTTTGCCGGCCTCTCCCGTCCAAACACGCGGGGATAGAGAGTTGTCCTTTATGCTCAAGATAGCGTTCGACGAGCTGTATTCAACGCACCCATCGGCTTTGTTCTATCTATACGTACTGCGGAGTTATGGTGGCTAGAATGTCGGCGGAATGGTGGTTTAAACCCTTCCCCTTTTTTTCTCGAAAATCACAAAGTGGTCGCGATTGCCATTTTGATGCTATCGTGTAAGGAGTAAGTGAAGGGGGAATACAGGGCTGCATCCCGTTCCTCGGTATGGCCATTATTTCCGGAAGTAGAGTCTAAAATATGTTAGGTACCCAAAAATTGGGGCTGGAAAAAAGGGCGACGGATTTGCTGGATTTTTCCGCTGATTACTAGAGAAGATGCTGGGATGCTACAGTTAAATGGGCGGGCCTCTGATTCTCTTCGTTCTCCTTGTGTAGAAAAAAGTCTGTTTTGGAAGGTCAAAATGACCATTTTTTTAAATTTTGCCTGCCTCTCCCGTCCAAACGCGCGGGGATAGAGAGTTGTCCTTTATACTCAAGATAGAGTTAGACGAGCTGTATTCAACGCACCCATCGGCTGTGTTCTGTCTATACGTACTGCGGAGTTATGGCGGCTAGAATGTCGGCGGAAAGGTGGTTTAAACCCTTCCCCTTTTTTTCTCGAAAATCAGAAAGTGTTCGCGATTGCCATTTTGATGCTATCGTGTAAGAAGTAAGTGAAGTGGGAATACAGGGCCGCATCCCGTTCCTCGGTATGGCCATTATTTCCCGAAGTAGAGACTCAAATATTTTAGGTACCCAAAAATTGGGGCTAGAAAAAAAGGCGACGGATTTGCAGGATTTTTGCGCAGATTACTAGAGAAGATGCTGGGATGCTACAGTTATAAGGGCGGGCCTCTGAGCCTCTTCGTTCTCCTTGTGTAGAAAAAAGTCTGTTTTGGAAGGTCGAAATGACCATTTTTTGAAATTTTGCCTGCCTCTCCCGTCCAAACGCGCGGGGATAGAGAGTTGTCCTTTATACTCAAGATAGAGTTCGACGATCTGTATTCAACGCACCCATCGGCTGTGTTCTGTCTATACGTACTGCGGAGTTATGGCGGCTAGAATGTCGGCGGAAAGGTTTACCCTTCCCCTTTTTTTCTCGAAAATCAGAAAGTGTTCGCGATTGCCATTTTGATGCTATCGTGTAAGAAGTAAGTGAAGTGGGAATACAGGGCCGCATCCCGTTCCTCGGTATGGCCATTATTTCCCGAAGTAGAGACTCAAATATTTTAGGTACCCAAAAATTGGGGTTAGAAAAAAGGGCGACGGATTTGCAGGATTTTTGCGCAGATTACTAGAGAAGATGCTGGGATGCTACAGTTAAAAGGGCGGGCCTCTGAGCCTCTTCGTTCTCCTTGTGTAGAAAAAAGTCTGTTTTGGAAGGTCAAAATGACTGTTTTTTTTAATTTTGCCGGCCTCTCCCGTCCTAACGCGCGGGGTTAGAGAGTTGTCCTTTATAATCAAGATAGAGTTCGACGAGCTGTATTCAACGCAGCCATCGGCTTTCTTCTATCTATACGTACTGCGGAGTTATGGTGGCTAGAATGTCGGCGGAATGGTGGTTTAAACCATTTTTTGAAATTTTGCCGGCCTCTCCCGTTCAAACGCGCGGGGATAGAGAGTTGTCCTTTATACTAAAGATAGAGTTCGACGAGCTGTATTCAACGCACCCATCGGCTTTGTTCTGTCTATAAGTACTACGGAGTTATGGTGGCTAGAAAGTCGGCGGAATGGTGGTTTAAACCCTTCCCCTTTTTTTCTGGAAAATCAGAAAGTGTTCGCGATTGCCATTTTGATGCTATCGTGTAAGAAGTAAGTGAAGGGGGAATACAGGGCCGCATCCCGTTCCTCAGTATGGCCATTATTTCCGGAAGTAGAGACTCAAATATTTTAGGTACCCAAAAATTGGGGTTAGAAAAAAGGGCGACGGATTTGCAGGATTTTTGCGCAGATTACTAGAGAAGATGCTGGGATGCTACAGTTAAAAGGGCGGGCCTCTGAGCCTCTTCGTTCTCCTTGTGTAGAAAAAAGTCTGTTTTGGAAGGTGAAAATGACCATTTTTGTTAAATTTGTCGGCCTCTCCCGTCCAAACACGCGGGGATAGAGAGTTGTCCTTTATGCTCAAGATAGCGTTCGGCGAGCTGTATTCAACGCACCCATCGGCTTTGTTCTATCTATACGTACTGCGGAGTTATGGTGGCTAGAATGTCGGCGGAATGGTGGTTTAAACCCTTCCCCTTTTTTTCTCGAAAATCACAAAGTGGTCGCGATTGCCATTTTGATGCTATCGTGTAAGGAGTAAGTGAAGGGGGAATACAGGGCTGCATCCCGTTCCTCGGTATGGCCATTATTTCCGGAAGTAGAGTCTAAAATATGTTAGGTACCCAAAAATTGGGGCTGGAAAAAAGTGCGACGGATTTGCTGGATTTTTGCGCTGATTACTAGAGAAGATGCTGGGATGCTACAGTTAAAAGGGCGGGCCTCTGAGCCTCTTCGTTCTCCTTGTGTAGAAAAAAGTCTGTTTTGGAAGGTCAAAATGACCATTTTTTTAAATTTTGCCTGCCTCTCCCGTCCAAACGCGCGGGGATAGAGAGTTGTCCTTTATACTCAAGATAGAGTTCGACGATCTGTATTCAACGCACCCATCGGCTGTGTTCTGTCTATACGTACTGCGGAGTTATGGCGGCTAGAATGTCGGCGGAAAGGTGGTTTAAACCCTTCCCCTTTTTTTCTCGAAAATCAGAAAGTGTTCGCGATTGCCATTTTGATGCTATCGTGTAAGAAGTAAGTGAAGTGGGAATACAGGGCCGCATCCCGTTCCTCGGTATGGCCATTATTTCCCGAAGTAGAGACTCAAATATTTTAGGTACCCAAAAATTGGGGCTAGAAAAAAAGGCGACGGATTTGCAGGATTTTTGCGCAGATTACTAGAGAAGATGCTGGGATGCTACAGTTAAAAGGGCGGGCCTCTGAGCCTCTTCGTTCTCCTTCTGTAGAAAAAAGTCTGTTTTGGAAGGTCAAAATGACCATATTTTGAAATTTTGCCTGCCTCTCCCGTCCAAACGCGCGGGCATAGAGAGTTGTCCTTTATACTCAAGATAGAGTTCGACGATCTGTATTCAACGCACCCATCGGCTGTGTTCTGTCTATACGTACTGCGGAGTTATGGCGGCTAGAATGTCGGCGGAAAGGTGGTTTAAACCCTTCCCCTTTTTTTCTCGAAAATCAGAAAGTGTTCGCGATTGCCATTTTGATGCTATCGTGTAAGAAGTAAGTGAAGCGGGAATACAGGGCCGCATCCCGTTCCTCGGTATGGCTATTATTTCCCGAAGTAGAGACTCAAATATTTTAGGTACCCAAAAATTGGGGCTAGAAAAAAGGGCGACGGATTTGCAGCATTTTTGCTCAGATTACTAGAGAAGATGCTGGGATGCTACAGTTAAAAGGGCGGGCCTCTGAGCCTCTTCGTTCTCCTTGTGTAGAAAAAAGTATGTTTTGGAAGGTCAAAATGACCATTTTTTGAAATTTTGCCTGCCTCTCCCGTCCAAACGCGCGGGGAGAGAGAGTTGTCCTTTATACTCAAGATAGAATTCGACGAGCTGTATTCAACGCACCCATCGGCTGTGTTCTGTCTATACGTACTGCGGAGTTATGGCGGCTAGAATGTCGGCGGAAAGGTGGTTTAAACCCTTCCCCTTTTTTTCTCGAAAATCAGAAAGTGTTCCCGATTGCCATTTTGATGCTATCGTGTAAGAAGTAAGTGAAGTGGGAATACAGGGCCGCATCCCGTTCCTCGGTATGGCCATTATTTCCCGAAGTAGAGACTCAAATATTTTAGGTACCCAAAAATTGGGGTTAGAAAAAAGGGCGACGGATTTGCAGGATTTTTGCGCAGATTACTAGGGAAGATGCTGGGATGCTACAGTTAAAAGGGCGGGCCTCTGAGCCTCTTCGTTCTCCTTGTGTAGAAAAAAGTCTGTTTTGGAAGGTCAAAATGACTGTTTTTTGAAATTTTGCCGGCCTCTCCCGTCCTAACGCGCGGGGATAGAGAGTTGTCCTTTATACTCAAGATAGAGTTCGACGAGCTGTATTCAACGCAGCCACCGGCTTTCTTCTATCTATACGTACTGCGGAGTTATGGTGGCTAGAATGTCGAATGTCTCGAAAATCAGAAAGTGGTCGCGATTGCCATTTTGATGCTATCGTGTAAGAAGTAAGTGAAGGGGGAATGCAGGGCTGCATCCCGTTCCTCGTTATGGCCATTACTTCCGGAAGTAGAGTCTAAAATATGTTAGGTACCCAAAAATTGGGGCTGGAAAAAAGTGCGACGGATTTGCTGGATTTTTGCGCTGATTACTAGAGAAGATGCTGGGATGCTACAGTTAAAAGGGCGGGCCTCTGAGCCTCTTCGTTCTTCTTGTGTAGAAAAAAGTCTGTTTTGGAAGGTCAAAATGAGCATTTTTTGACATTTTGCCGGCCTCTCCCGTCCAAACGCGCGGGGATAGAGAGTTGTCCTTTATACTCAAGATAGAGTTCGACGAGCTGTATTCAACGCACCCATCGGCTTTGATCTGTCTATACGTATTGCGGAGTTATGGCGGCTAGAATGTCGGCGGAAAGGTGGTTTAAACCCTTCCCCTTTTTTCCTCGAAAATCAGAAAGTGTTCGCGATTGCCATTTTGATGCTATCGTGTAAGAAGTAAGTGAAGTGGGAATACAGGGCCGCATCCCGTTCCAGGGTATGGCCATTATTTCCCGAAGTAGAGACTCAAATATTTTAGGTACCCAAAAATTGGGGCTAGAAAAAAGGGCGACGGATTTGCAGCATTTTTGCTCAGATTACTAGAGAAGATGCTGGGATGCTACAGTTAAAAGGGCGGGCCTCTGAGCCTCTTCGTTCTCCTTGTGTAGAAAAAAGTCTGTTTTGGAAGGTCAAAATGACTGTTTTTTTTAATTTTGCCGGCCTCTCCCGTCCTAACGCGCGGGGTTAGAGAGTTGTCCTTTATAATCAAGATAGAGTTCGACGAGCTGTATTCAACGCAGCCATCGGCTTTCTTCTATCTATACGTACTGCGGAGTTATGGTGGCTAGAATGTCGGCGGAATGGTGGTTTAAACCATTTTTTGAAATTTTGCCGGCCTCTCCCGTTCAAACGCGCGGGGATAGAGAGTTGTCCTTTATACTAAAGATAGAGTTCGACGAGCTGTATTCAACGCACCCATCGGCTTTGTTCTGTCTATAAGTACTACGGAGTTATGGTGGCTAGAAAGTCGGCGGAATGGTGGTTTAAACCCTTCCCCTTTTTTTCTGGAAAATCAGAAAGTGTTCGCGATTGCCATTTTGATGCTATCGTGTAAGAAGTAAGTGAAGGGGGAATACAGGGCCGCATCCCGTTCCTCAGTATGGCCATTATTTCCGGAAGTAGAGACTCAAATATTTTAGGTACCCAAAAATTGGGGTTAGAAAAAAGGGCGACGGATTTGCAGGATTTTTGCGCAGATTACTAGAGAAGATGCTGGGATGCTACAGTTAAAAGGGCGGGCCTCTGAGCCTCTTCGTTCTCCTTGTGTAGAAAAAAGTCTGTTTTGGAAGGTGAAAATGACCATTTTTGTTAAATTTGTCGGCCTCTCCCGTCCAAACACGCGGGGATAGAGAGTTGTCCTTTATGCTCAAGATAGCGTTCGGCGAGCTGTATTCAACGCACCCATCGGCTTTGTTCTATCTATACGTACTGCGGAGTTATGGTGGCTAGAATGTCGGCGGAATGGTGGTTTAAACCCTTCCCCTTTTTTTCTCGAAAATCACAAAGTGGTCGCGATTGCCATTTTGATGCTATCGTGTAAGGAGTAAGTGAAGGGGGAATACAGGGCTGCATCCCGTTCCTCGGTATGGCCATTATTTCCGGAAGTAGAGTCTAAAATATGTTAGGTACCCAAAAATTGGGGCTGGAAAAAAGTGCGACGGATTTGCTGGATTTTTGCGCTGATTACTAGAGAAGATGCTGGGATGCTACAGTTAAAAGGGCGGGCCTCTGAGCCTCTTCGTTCTCCTTGTGTAGAAAAAAGTCTGTTTTGGAAGGTCAAAATGACCATTTTTTTAAATTTTGCCTGCCTCTCCCGTCCAAACGCGCGGGGATAGAGAGTTGTCCTTTATACTCAAGATAGAGTTCGACGATCTGTATTCAACGCACCCATCGGCTGTGTTCTGTCTATACGTACTGCGGAGTTATGGCGGCTAGAATGTCGGCGGAAAGGTGGTTTAAACCCTTCCCCTTTTTTTCTCGAAAATCAGAAAGTGTTCGCGATTGCCATTTTGATGCTATCGTGTAAGAAGTAAGTGAAGTGGGAATACAGGGCCGCATCCCGTTCCTCGGTATGGCCATTATTTCCCGAAGTAGAGACTCAAATATTTTAGGTACCCAAAAATTGGGGCTAGAAAAAAAGGCGACGGATTTGCAGGATTTTTGCGCAGATTACTAGAGAAGATGCTGGGATGCTACAGTTAAAAGGGCGGGCCTCTGAGCCTCTTCGTTCTCCTTCTGTAGAAAAAAGTCTGTTTTGGAAGGTCAAAATGACCATATTTTGAAATTTTGCCTGCCTCTCCCGTCCAAACGCGCGGGCATAGAGAGTTGTCCTTTATACTCAAGATAGAGTTCGACGATCTGTATTCAACGCACCCATCGGCTGTGTTCTGTCTATACGTACTGCGGAGTTATGGCGGCTAGAATGTCGGCGGAAAGGTGGTTTAAACCCTTCCCCTTTTTTTCTCGAAAATCAGAAAGTGTTCGCGATTGCCATTTTGATGCTATCGTGTAAGAAGTAAGTGAAGCGGGAATACAGGGCCGCATCCCGTTCCTCGGTATGGCTATTATTTCCCGAAGTAGAGACTCAAATATTTTAGGTACCCAAAAATTGGGGCTAGAAAAAAGGGCGACGGATTTGCAGCATTTTTGCTCAGATTACTAGAGAAGATGCTGGGATGCTACAGTTAAAAGGGCGGGCCTCTGAGCCTCTTCGTTCTCCTTGTGTAGAAAAAAGTATGTTTTGGAAGGTCAAAATGACCATTTTTTGAAATTTTGCCTGCCTCTCCCGTCCAAACGCGCGGGGAGAGAGAGTTGTCCTTTATACTCAAGATAGAATTCGACGAGCTGTATTCAACGCACCCATCGGCTGTGTTCTGTCTATACGTACTGCGGAGTTATGGCGGCTAGAATGTCGGCGGAAAGGTGGTTTAAACCCTTCCCCTTTTTTTCTCGAAAATCAGAAAGTGTTCCCGATTGCCATTTTGATGCTATCGTGTAAGAAGTAAGTGAAGTGGGAATACAGGGCCGCATCCCGTTCCTCGGTATGGCCATTATTTCCCGAAGTAGAGACTCAAATATTTTAGGTACCCAAAAATTGGGGTTAGAAAAAAGGGCGACGGATTTGCAGGATTTTTGCGCAGATTACTAGGGAAGATGCTGGGATGCTACAGTTAAAAGGGCGGGCCTCTGAGCCTCTTCGTTCTCCTTGTGTAGAAAAAAGTCTGTTTTGGAAGGTCAAAATGACTGTTTTTTGAAATTTTGCCGGCCTCTCCCGTCCTAACGCGCGGGGATAGAGAGTTGTCCTTTATACTCAAGATAGAGTTCGACGAGCTGTATTCAACGCAGCCACCGGCTTTCTTCTATCTATACGTACTGCGGAGTTATGGTGGCTAGAATGTCGAATGTCTCGAAAATCAGAAAGTGGTCGCGATTGCCATTTTGATGCTATCGTGTAAGAAGTAAGTGAAGGGGGAATGCAGGGCTGCATCCCGTTCCTCGTTATGGCCATTACTTCCGGAAGTAGAGTCTAAAATATGTTAGGTACCCAAAAATTGGGGCTGGAAAAAAGTGCGACGGATTTGCTGGATTTTTGCGCTGATTACTAGAGAAGATGCTGGGATGCTACAGTTAAAAGGGCGGGCCTCTGAGCCTCTTCGTTCTTCTTGTGTAGAAAAAAGTCTGTTTTGGAAGGTCAAAATGAGCATTTTTTGACATTTTGCCGGCCTCTCCCGTCCAAACGCGCGGGGATAGAGAGTTGTCCTTTATACTCAAGATAGAGTTCGACGAGCTGTATTCAACGCACCCATCGGCTTTGATCTGTCTATACGTATTGCGGAGTTATGGCGGCTAGAATGTCGGCGGAAAGGTGGTTTAAACCCTTCCCCTTTTTTCCTCGAAAATCAGAAAGTGTTCGCGATTGCCATTTTGATGCTATCGTGTAAGAAGTAAGTGAAGTGGGAATACAGGGCCGCATCCCGTTCCAGGGTATGGCCATTATTTCCCGAAGTAGAGACTCAAATATTTTAGGTACCCAAAAATTGGGGCTAGAAAAAAGGGCGACGGATTTGCAGCATTTTTGCTCAGATTACTAGAGAAGATGCTGGGATGCTACAGTTAAAAGGGCGGGCCTCTGAGCCTCTTCGTTCTCCTTGTGTAGAAAAAAGTCTGTTTTGGAAGGTCAAAATGACCATTTTTTGAAATTTTGCCTGCCTCTCCCGTCCAAACGCGCGGGGATAGAGAGTTGTCCTTTATACTCAAGATAGAGTTCGACGAGCTGTATTCAACGCACCCATCGGCTTTGATCTGTCTATACGTACTGCGGAGTTATGGCGGCTAGAATGTCGGCGGAAAGGTGGTTTAAACCCTTCCCCTTTTTTTCTCGAAAATCAGAAAGTGTTCGCGATTGCCATTTTGATGCTATCGTGTAAGAAGTAAGTGAAGTGGGAATACAGCGCCGCATCCCGTTCCAGGGTATGGCCATTATTTCCCGAAGTAGAGACTCAAATACTTTAGGTACCCAAAAATTGGGGCTAGAAAAAAGGGCGACGGATTTGCAGCATTTTTGCTCAGATTACTAGAGAAGATGCTGGGATGCTACAGTTAAAAGGGCGGGCCTCTGAGCCTCTTCGTTCTCCTTGTGTAGAAAAAAGTCTGTTTTGGAAGGTCAAAATGACCATTTTTTTAAAATTTGCCTGCCTCTCCCGTCCAAACGCGCGGGGATAGAGAGTTGTCCTTTATACTCAAGATAGAGTCCGACGAGCTGTATTCAACGCACCCATCGACTGTGTTCTGTCTATACGTACTGCGGAGTTATGGCGGCTAGAATGTCGGCGGAAAGGTGGTTTAAACCCTTCCCCTTTTTTTCTCGAAAAGCAGAAAGTGTTCGCGATTGCCATTTTGATGCTATCGTGTAGGAAGTAATTGAAGGGGGAATACAGGGCCGCATCCCGTTCCTCAGTATGGCCATTATTTCCGGAAGTAGAGACTCAAATATTTTAGGTACCCAAAAATTGGGACTAGAAAAAAGGGCGACGGATTTGCAGGATTTTTGCGCAGATTACTAGAGAAGATGCTGGGATGCTACAGTTAACAGGGCGGGCCTCTGAGCCTCTTCGTTCTCCTTGTGTAGAAAAAAGTCTGTTTTGGAAGGTCAAAATGACCATTTTTTTTAATTTTGCCGGCCTCTCCCGTTCAAACGCGCGGAGTTAGAGAGTTGTCCTTTATACTCAAGATAGAGTTCGACGAGCTCTATTCAACGCACCCATCGGCTTTGTTCTATCTATACGTACTGCGGAGTTATGGTGGCTAGAATGTCGGCGGAATGGTGGTTTAAACCCTTCCCCTTTTTTTCTCGAAAATCAGAAAGTGTTCGCGATTGCCATTTTGATGCTATCGTGTAAGAAGTAAGTGAAGGGGGAATACAGGGCCGCATCCCTTTCCTCGGTATGGCCATTATTTCCGGAAGTAGAGACTCAAATATTTTAGGTACCCAAAAATTGGGGCTAGAAAAAAGGGCGACGGATTTGCAGCATTTTTGCTCAGATTACTAGAGAAGATGCTGGGATGCTACAGTTAAAAGGGCGGGCCTCTGAGCCTCTTCGTTCTCCTTGTGTAGAAAAAAGTCTGTTTTGGAAGGTCAAAATGACCATTTTTTTAAAATTTGCCTGCCTCTCCCGTCCAAACGCGCGGGGATAGAGAGTTGTCCTTTATACTCAAGATAGAGTTCGACGAGCTGTATTCAACGCACCCATCGGCTTTGTTCTATCTATACGTACTGCGGAGTTATGGTGGCTAGAATGTCGGCGGAATGGTGGTTTAAACCCTTCCGCTTTTTTTTCTCGAAAATCAGAAAGTGGTCGCGATTGCCATTTTGATGCTATCGTGTAAGAAGTAAGTGAAGGGGGAATACAGGGCTGCATCCCGTTCCTCGTTATGGCCATTACTTCCGGAAGTAGAGTCTAAAATATGTTAGGTACCCAAAAATTGGGGCTGGAAAAAAGTGCAACGGATTTGCTGGATTTTTGCGCTGATTACTAGAGAAGATGCTGGGATGCTACAGTTAAAAGGGCGGGCCTCTGAGCCTCTTCGTTCTCCTTGTGTAGAAAAAAGTCTGTTTTGGAAGGTCAAAATGACCATTTTTTTTAATTTTGCCGGCCTCTCCCGTTCAAACGCGCGGAGTTAGAGAGTTGTCCTTTATACTCAAGATAGAGATCGACGAGCTCTATTCAACGCACCCATCGGCTTTGTTCTATCTATACGTACTGCGGAGTTATGGTGGCTAGAATGTCGGCGGAATGGTGGTTTAAACCCTTCCCCTTTTTTTTCTCGAAAATCAGAAAGTGGTCGCGATTGCCATTTTGATGCTATCGTGTAAGAAGTAAGTGAAGGGGGAATACAGGGCTGCATCCCGTTCCTCGTTATGGCCATTACTTCCGGAAGTAGAGTCTAAAATATGTTAGGTACCCAAAAATTGGGGCTGGAAAAAAGTGCGACGGATTTGCTGGATTTTTGCGCTGATTACTAGAGAAGATGCTGGGATGCTACAGTTAAAAGGGCGGGCCTCTGAGCCTCTTCGTTCTCCTTGTGTAGAAAAAAGTCTGTTTTGGAAGGTCAAAATGACCATTTTTTTTAATTTTGCCGGCCTCTCCCGTCCTAACGCGCGTGTATAGATAGTTGTCCTTTATACTCAAGATAGAGTTCGACGAGCTGTATTCAACGCACCCATCGGCTTTGTTCTGTCTATAAGTACTGCTGAGTTATGGTGGCTAGAAAGTCGGCGGAATGGTGATTTAAACCCTTCCCCTTTTTTTCTCGAAAATCAGAAAGTGTTCGCGATTGCCATTTTGATGCTACCGTGTAGGAAGTAAGTGAAGGGGGAATACAGGGCCGCATCCCGTTCCTCAGTATGGCCATTATTTCCGGAAGTAGAGACTCAAATATTTTAGGTACCCAAAAATTGGGACTAGAAAAAAGGGCGACGGATTTGCAGGATTTTTTGCGCAGATTACTAGAGAAGATGCTGGGATGCTACAGTTAAAAGGGCGGGCCTCTGAGCCTCTTCGTTCTCCTTGTGTAGAAAAAAGTCTGTTTTGGAAGGTCAAAATGACCATTTTTTGACATTTTGCCGGCCTCTCCCGTTCAAACGCGCGTGGATAGAGAGTTGTCCTTTATACTCAAGATAGAGTTCGACGAGCTGTATTCAACGCACCCATCGGCTTTGATCTGTCTATACGTACTGCGGAGTTATGGCGGCTAGAATGTCGGCGGAAAGGTGGTTTAAACCCTTCCCCTTTTTTTCTCGAAAATCAGAAAGTGTTCGCGATTGCCATTTTGAAGCTATCGTGTAAGAAGTAAGTGAAGTGGGAATACAGGGCCGCATCCCGTTCCTCGGTATGGCTATTATTTCCCGAAGTAGAGACTCAAATATTTTAGGTACCCAAAAATTGGGGCTAGAAAAAAGGGCGACGGATTTGCAGGATTTTTGCGCAGATTACTAGAGAAGATGCTGGGATGCTACAGTTAAAAGGGCGGGCCTCTGAGCCTATTCGTTCTCCTTGTGTAGAAAAAAGTCTGTTTTGGAAGGTCAAAATGACCATTTTTTGAAATTTTGCCGGCCTCTCCCGTTCAAACGCGCGGGGATAGAGAGTTGTCCTTTATACTCAAGATAGAGTTCGACGAGCTGTATTCAACGCACCCATCGGCTTTGTTCTGTCTATAAGTACTGCGGAGTTATGGTGGCTAGAAAGTCGGCGGACTTTTTTTTCTCGAAAATCAGAAAGTGTTCGCGATTGCCATTTTGATGCTATCGTGTAAGAAGTAAGTGAAGGGGGAATACAGGGCCGCATCCCGTTCCTCAGTATGGCCATTATTTCCGGAAGTAGAGACTCAAATATTTTAGGTACCCAAAAATTGGGGCTAGAAAAAAGGGCGACGGATTTGCAGGATTTTTGCGCAGATTACTAGAGAAGATGCTGGGATGCTACAGTTAAAAGGGCGGGCCTCTGAGCCTCTTCGTTCTCCTTGTGTAGAAAAAAAGTCTGTTTTGGAAGGTCAAAATGACCATTTTTTGAAATTTTGCCGGCCTCTCCCGTCCAAACGCGCGGGGATAGAGAGTTGTCCTTTATACTCAAGATAGAGTTCGACGAGCTGTATTCAACGCACCCATCGGCTTTGTTCTGTCTATACGTACTGCGGAGTTATGGCGGCTAGAATGTCGGCGGAAAGGTGGTTTAAACCCTTCCCCTTTTTTTCTCGAAAATCAGAAAGTGGTCGCGATTACCATTTTGATGCTATCGTGTAAGAAGTAAGTGAAGGGGGAATACAGGGCCGCATCCCATTCCTCGGTATGGCCATTATTTCCGGAAGTAGAGACTCAAATATTTTAGGTACCCAAAAATTGGGGCTAGAAAAAAGTGCGACGGATTTGCAGGATTTTTGCGCAGATTACTAGAGAAGATGCTGGGATGCTACAGTTAAAAGGGCGGGCCTCTGAGCCTATTCGTTCTCCTTGTGTAGAAAAAAGTCTGTTTTGGAAGGTCAAAATGACCATTTTTTGAAATTTTGCCGGCCTCTCCCCTTCAAACGCGCGGGGATAGAGAGTTGTCCTTTATACTCAAGATAGAGTTCGACGAGCTGTATTCAACGCACCCCTCGGCTTTGTTCTGTCTATAAGTACTGCGGAGTTATGGTGGCTAGAATGTCGGCGGAATGGTGGTTTAAACCCTTCCCCTTTTTTTTCTCGAAAATCAGAAAGTGTTCGCGATTGCCATTTTGATGCTATCGTGTAAGAAGTAAGTGAAGGGGGAATACAGGGCCGCATCCCGTTCCTCAGTATGGCCATTATTTCCGGAAGTAATGACTCAAATATTTTAGGTACCCAAAAATTGGGGCTAGAAAAAAGGGCGACGGATTTGCAGGATTTTTGCGCAGATTACTAGAGAAGATGCTGGGATGCTACAGTTAAAAGGGCGGGCCTCTGAGCCTATTCGTTCTCCTTGTGTAGAAAAAAGTCTGTTTTGGAAGGTCAAAATGACCATTTTTTTTAATTTTGCCGGCCTCTCCCGTTCAAACGCGCGGAGATAGAGAGTTGTCCTTTATACTCAAGATAGAGTTCGACGAGCTCTATTCAACGCACCCATCGGCTTTGTTCTATCTATACGTACTGCGGAGTTATGGTGGCTAGAATGTCGGCGGAATGGTGGTTTGAACCCTTCCCCTTTTTTTCTCGAAAATCAGAAAGTGTTCGCGATTGCCATTTTGATGCTATCGTGTAAGAAGTAAGTGAAGGGGGAATACAGGGCCGCATCCCATTCCTCGGTATGGCCATTATTTCCGGAAGTAGAGACTCAAATATTTTAGGTACCCAAAAATTGGGGCTAGAAAAAAGGGCGACGGATTTGCAGGATTTTTGCGCAGATTACTAGAGAAGATGCTGGGATGCTACAGTTAAAAGGGCGGGCCTCTGAGCCTATTCGTTCTCCTTGTGTAGAAAAAAGGCTGTTTTGGAAGGTCAAAATGACCATTTTTTTAAATTTTGCCGGCCTCTCCCGTTCAAACGCGCGGGTATAGAGATTTGTCCTTTTTTACTCAAGATAGAGTTCGACGAGCTGTATTCAACGCACCCATCGGCTTTGTTCTGTCTATAAGTACTGCGGAGTTATGGTGGCTAGAAAGTCGGCGGAATGGTGATTTAAACCCTTCCCCCTTTTTCTCGAAAATCAGAAAGTGTTCGCGATTGCCATTTTGATGCTATCGTGTAGGAAGTAAGTGAAGGGGGAATACAGGGCAGCATCCCGTTCCTCAGTATGGCCATTATTTCCGGAAGTAGAGACTCAAATATTTTAGGTACCCAAAAATTGGGACTAGAAAAAAGGGCGACGGATTTGCAGGATATTTGCGCAGATTACTAGAGAAGATGCTGGGATGCTACAGTTAAAAGGGCGGGCCTCTGAGCCTCTTCGTTCTCCTTGTGTAGAAAAAAGTCTGTTTTGGAAGGTCAAAATGACTGTTTTTTGAAATTTTGCCGGCCTCTCCCGTCCAAACGCGCGGGGATAGAGAGTTGTCCTTTATACTCAAGATAGAGTTCGACGAGCTGTATTCAACGCACCCATCGGCTTTGTTCTGTCTATACGTACTGCGGAGTTATGGCGGCTAGAATGTCGGCGGAAAGGTGGTTTAAACCCTTCCCCTTTTTTTCTCGAAAATCAGAAAGTGTCGCGATTGCCATTTTGATGCTATCGTGTAGGAAGTAAGTGAAGGGGGAATACAGGGCCGCATCCCATTCCTCGGTATGGCCATTATTTCCGGAAGTAGAGACTCAAATATTTTAGGTACCCAAAAATTGGGGCTAGAAAAAAGGGCGACGGATTTGCAGGATTTTTGCGCAGATTACTAGAGAAGATGCTGGGATTCTACAGTTAAAAGGGCGGGCCTCTGAGCCTATTCGTTCTCCTTGTGTAGAAAAAAGTCTGTTTTGGAAGGTCAAAATGACCATTTTTTTAAATTTTGCCGGCCTCTCCCGTTCAAACGCGCGGGGATAGAGAGTTGTCCTTTATACTCAAGATAGAGTTCGACGGGCTGGGTGCCATCGGCTTTGTTCTGTCTATAAGTACTGCGGAGTTATGGTGGCTAGAAAGTCGGCGGAATGGTGGATTTTCTCGAAAATCAGAAAGTGTTCGCGATTGCCATTTTGATGCTATCGTGTAAGAAGTAAGTGAAGGGGGAATACAGGGCCGCATCCCGTTCCTCAGTATGGCCATTATTTCCGGAAGTAGAGACTCAAATATTTTAGGTACCCAAAAATTGGGGCTAGAAAAAAGGGCGACGGATTTGCAGGATTTTTGCGCAGATTACTAGAGAAGATGCTGGGATGCTACAGTTAAAAGGGCGGGCCTCTGAGCCTCTTCGTTCTCCTTGTGTAGAAAAAAAGTCTGTTTTGGAAGGTCAAAATGACCATTTTTTGAAATTTTGCCGGCCTCTCCCGTCCAAACGCCCGGGGAAAGAGAGTTGTCCTTTATACTCAAGATAGAGTTCGACGAGCTGTATTCAACGCACCCATCGGCTTTGTTCTATCTATACGTACTGCGGAGTTATGGTGGCTAGAATGTCGGCGTAATGGTGGTTTAAACCCTTCCCCTTTTTTTCTCGAAAATCAGAAAGTGGTCGCGATTGCCATTTTGATGCTATCGTGTAAGAAGTAAGTGAAGGGGGAATACAGGGCCGCATCCCGTTCCTCGGTATGGCCATTATTTGCGGAAGTAGAGACTCAAATATTTTAGGTACCCAAAAATTGGGGCTAGAAAAAAGGGCTACGGATTTGCAGGATTTTTGCGCAGATTACTAGAGAAGATGCTGGGATGCTACAGTTAAAAGGGCGGGCCTCTGAGCCTCTTCGTTCTCCTTGTGTAGAAAAAAGTCTGTTTTGGAAGGTCAAAATGACCATTTTTTGAAATTTTGCCGTCCTCTCCCGTCCTAACGCGCGGGGATAGAGAGTTGTCCTTTATGCTCAAGATAGCGTTCGACGAGCTGTATTCAACGCACCCATCGGCTTTGTTCTATCTATACGTACTGCGGAGTTATGGTGGCTAGAATGTCGGCGGAATGGTGGTTTAAACCCTTCCCCTTTTATTCTCGAAAATCAGAAAGTGTTCGCGATTTCCATTTTGATGCTATCGTGTAAGAAGTAAGTGAAGTAGGAATACAGGGCCGCATCCCGTTCCTCAGTATGGCCATTATTTCCGGAAGTAGAGACTCAAATATGTTAGGTACCCAAAAATTGGGACTAGAAAAAAGGGCGACGGATTTGCAGGATTTTTGCGCAGATTACTAGAGAAGATGCTGGGATGCTACAGTTAAAAGGGCGGGCCTCTGAGCCTCTTCGTTCTCCTTGTGTAGAAAAAAGTCTGTTTTGGAAGGTCAAAATGACCATTTTTTGACATTTTGCCGGCCTCTCCCGTTCAAACGCACGGGGATAGAGAGTTGTCCTTTATACTCAAGATAGAGTTCGACGAGCTGTATGCAACGCACCCATCGGCTTTGTTCTGTCTATACGTACTGCGGAGTTATGGCGGCTAGAATGTCTCGAAAATCAGAAAGTGTTCGCGATTGCCATTTTGATGCTATCGTGTAAGAAGTAAGTGAAGTGGGAATACAGGGCCGCATCCAGTTCCTCGGTATGGCTATTATTTCCCGAAGTAGAGACTCAAATATTTTAGGTACCCAAAAATTGGGGCTAGAAAAAAGGGCGACGGATTTGCAGGATTTTTGCTCAGATTACTAGAGAAGATGCTGGGATGCTACAGTTAAAAGGGCGGGCCTCTGAGCCTCTTCGTTCTCCTTGTGTAGAAAAAAGGCTGTTTTGGAAGGTCAAAATGACCATTTTTTTTAATTTTGCCGGCCTCTCCCGTTCAAACGCGCGGGTATAGAGATTTGTCCTTTTTTACTCAAGATAGAGTTCGACGAGCTGTATTCAACGCACCCATCGGCTTTGTTCTGTCTATAAGTACTGCGGAGTTATGGTGGCTAGAAAGTCGGCGGACTTTTTTTTCTCGAAAATCAGAAAGTGTTCGCGATTGCCATTTTGATGCTATCGTGTAAGAAGTAAGTGAAGGGGGAATACAGGGCCGCATCCCGTTCCTCAGTATGGCCATTATTTCCGGAAGTAGAGACTCAAATATTTTAGGTACCCAAAAATTGGGGCTAGAAAAAAGGGCGACGGATTTGCAGGATTTTTGCGCAGATTACTAGAGAAGATGCTGGGATGCTACAGTTAAAAGGGCGGGCCTCTGAGCCTCTTCGTTCTCCTTGTGTAGAAAAAAAGTCTGTTTTGGAAGGTCAAAATGACCATTTTTTGAAATTTTGCCGGCCTCTCCCGTCCAAACGCGCGGGGATAGAGAGTTGTCCTTTATACTCAAGATAGAGTTCGACGAGCTGTATTCAACGCACCCATCGGCTTTGTTCTGTCTATACGTACTGCGGAGTTATGGCGGCTAGAATGTCGGCGGAAAGGTGGTTTAAACCCTTCCCCTTTTTTTCTCGAAAATCAGAAAGTGGTCGCGATTGCCATTTTGATGCTATCGTGTAAGAAGTAAGTGAAGGGGGAATACAGGGCCGCATCCCATTCCTCGGTATGGCCATTATTTCCGGAAGTAGAGACTCAAATATTTTAGGTACCCAAAAATTGGGGCTAGAAAAAAGGGCGACGGATTTGCAGGATTTTTGCGCAGATTACTAGAGAAGATGCTGGGATGCTACAGTTAAAAGGGCGGGCCTCTGAGCCTATTCGTTCTCCTTGTGTAGAAAAAAGTCTGTTTTGGAAGGTCAAAATGACCATTTTTTGAAATTTTGCCGGCCTCTCCCCTTCAAACGCGCGGGGATAGAGAGTTGTCCTTTATACTCAAGATAGAGTTCGACGAGCTGTATTCAACGCACCCCTCGGCTTTGTTCTGTCTATAAGTACTGCGGAGTTATGGCGGCTAGAATGTCGGCGGAATGGTGGTTTAAACCCTTCCCCTTTTTTTTCTCGAAAATCAGAAAGTGTTCGCGATTGCCATTTTGATGCTATCGTGTAAGAAGTAAGTGAAGGGGGAATACAGGGCCGCATCCCGTTCCTCAGTATGGCCATTATTTCCGGAAGTAGTGACTCAAATATTTTAGGTACCCAAAAATTGGGGCTAGAAAAAAGGGCGACGGATTTGCAGGATTTTTGCGCAGATTACTAGAGAAGATGCTGGGATGCTACAGTTAAAAGGGCGGGCCTCTGAGCCTATTCGTTCTCCTTGTGTAGAAAAAAGTCTGTTTTGGAAGGTCAAAATGACCATTTTTGTTAATTTTGCCGGCCTCTCCCGTTCAAACGCGCGGAGATAGAGAGTTGTCCTTTATACTCAAGATAGAGTTCGACGAGCTCTATTCAACGCACCCATCGGCTTTGTTCTATCTATACGTACTGCGGAGTTATGGTGGCTAGAATGTCGGCGGAATGGTGGTTTAAACCCTTCCCCTTTTTTTCTCGAAAATCAGAAAGTGTTCGCGATTGCCATTTTGATGCTATCGTGTAAGAAGTAAGTGAAGGGGGAATACAGGGCCGCATCCCATTCCTCGGTATGGCCATTATTTCCGGAAGTAGAGACTCAAATATTTTAGGTACCCAAAAATTGGGGCTAGAAAAAAGGGCGACGGATTTGCAGGATTTTTGCGCAGATTACTAGAGAAGATGCTGGGATGCTACAGTTAAAAGGGCGGGCCTCTGAGCCTATTCGTTCTCCTTGTGTAGAAAAAAGGCTGTTTTGGAAGGTCAAAATGACCATTTTTTTAAATTTTGCCGGCATCTCCCGTTCAAACGCGCGGGTATAGAGATTTGTCCTTTTTTACTCAAGATAGAGTTCGACGAGCTGTATTCAACGCACCCATCGGCTTTGTTCTGTCTATAAGTACTGCGGAGTTATGGTGGCTAGAAAGTCGGCGGAATGGTGATTTAAACCCTTCCCCCTTTTTCTCGAAAATCAGAAAGTGTTCGCGATTGCCATTTTGATGCTATCGTGTAGGAAGTAAGTGAAGGGGGAATACAGGGCAGCATCCCGTTCCTCAGTATGGCCATTATTTCCGGAAGTAGAGACTCAAATATTTTAGGTACCCAAAAATTGGGACTAGAAAAAAGGGCGACGGATTTGCAGGATTTTTGCGCAGATTACTAGAGAAGATGCTGGGATGCTACAGTTAAAAGGGCGGGCCTCTGAGCCTCTTCGTTCTCCTTGTGTAGAAAAAAGTCTGTTTTGGAAGGTCAAAATGACTGTTTTTTGAAATTTTGCCGGCCTCTCCCGTCCAAACGCGCGGGGATAGAGAGTTGTCCTTTATACTCAAGATAGAGTTCGACGAGCTGTATTCAACGCACCCATCGGCTTTGTTCTGTCTATACGTACTGCGGAGTTATGGCGGCTAGAATGTCGGCGGAAAGGTGGTTTAAACCCTTCCCCTTTTTTTCTCGAAAATCAGAAAGTGTCGCGATTGCCATTTTGATGCTATCGTGTAAGAAGTAAGTGAAGGGGGAATACAGGGCCGCATCCCGTTCCTCAGTATGGCCATTATTTCCGGAAGTAGAGACTCAAATATTTTAGGTACCCAAAAATTGGGGCTAGAAAAAAGGGCGACGGATTTGCAGGATTTTTGCGCAGATTACTAGAGAAGATGCTGGGATGCTACAGTTAAAAGGGCGGGCCTCTGAGCCTCTTCGTTCTCCTTGTGTAGAAAAAAGTCTGTTTTGGAAGGTCAAAATGACCATTTTTTGACATTTTGCCGGCCTCTCCCGTTCAAACGCACGGGGATAGAGAGTTGTCCTTTATACTCAAGATAGAGTTCGACGAGCTGTATGCAACGCACCCATCGGCTTTGTTCTGTCTATACGTACTGCGGAGTTATGGCGGCTAGAATGTCTCGAAAATCAGAAAGTGTTCGCGATTGCCATTTTGATGCTATCGTGTAAGAAGTAAGTGAAGGGGGAATACAGGGCCGCATCCCATTCCTCGGTATGGCCATTATTTCCGGAAGTAGAGACTCAAATATTTTAGGTACCCAAAAATTGGGGCTAGAAAAAGGGCGACGGATTTGCAGGATTTTTGCGCAGATTCCTAGAGAAGATGCTGGGATGCTACAGTTAAAAGGGCGGGCCTCTGAGCCTATTCGTTCTCCTTGTGTAGAAAAAAGTCTGTTTTGGAAGGTCAAAATCACCATTTTTTGAAATTTTGCCGGCCTCTCCCGTTCAAACGCGCGGGGATAGAGAGTTGTCCTTTATACTCAAGATAGAGTTCGACGAGCTGGGTGCCATCGGCTTTGTTCTGTCTATAAGTACTGCGGAGTTATGGTGGCTAGAAAGTCGGCGGAATGGTGGATTTTCTCGAAAATCAGAAAGTGTTCGCGATTGCCATTTTGATGCTATCGTGTAAGAAGTAAGTGAAGGGGGAATACAGGGCCGCATCCCGTTCCTCAGTATGGCCATTATTTCCGGAAGTAGAGACTCAAATATTTTAGGTACCCAAAAATTGGGGCTAGAAAAAAGGGCGACGGATTTGCAGGATTTTTGCGCAGATTACTAGAGAAGATGCTGGGATGCTACAGTTAAAAGGGCGGGCCTCTGAGCCTCTTCGTTCTCCTTGTGTAGAAAAAAAGTCTGTTTTGGAAGGTCAAAATGACCATTTTTTGAAATTTTGCCGGCCTCTCCCGTCCAAACGCGCGGGGATAGAGAGTTGTCCTTTATACTCAAGATAGAGTTCGACGAGCTGTATTCAACGCACCCATCGGCTTTGTTCTGTCTATACGTACTGCGGAGTTATGGCGGCTAGAATGTCGGCGGAAAGGTGGTTTAAACCGTTTAAACCGTTCCTCAGTATGGCCATTATTTCCGGAAGTAGAGACTCAAATATTTTAGGTACCCAAAAATTGGGGCTAGAAAAAAGGGCGACGGATTTGCAGGATTTTTGCGCAGATTACTAGAGAAGATGCTGGGATGCTACAGTTAAAAGGGCGGGCCTCTGAGCCTCTTCGTTCTCCTTGTGTAGAAAAAAGTCTGTTTTGGAAGGTCAAAATGACCAATTTTTTGAAATTTTGCCTGCCTCTCCCGTCCAAACGCGCGGGGATAGAGAGTTGTCCTTTATACTCAAGATAGAGTTCGACGAGCTGTATTCAACGCACCCATCGGCTGTGTTCTGTCTATACGTATTGCGGAGTTATGGCGGCTAGAATGTCGGCGGAAAGGTGGTTTAAACCCTTCCCCTTTTTTTCTCGAAAATCAGAAAGTGTCGCGATTGCCATTTTGATGCTATCGTGTAAGAAGTAAGTGAAGGGGGAATACAGGGCCGCATCCCGTTCCTCAGTATGGCCATTATTTCCGGAAGTAGAGACTCAAATATTTTAGGTACCCAAAAATTGGGGCTAGAAAAAAGGGCGACGGATTTGCAGGATTTTTGCGCAGATTACTAGAGAAGATGCTGGGATGCTACAGTTAAAAGGGCGGGCCTCTGAGCCTCTTCGTTCTCCTTGTGTAGAAAAAAGTCTGTTTTGGAAGGTCAAAATGACCATTTTTTGACATTTTGCCGGCCTCTCCCGTTCAAACGCACGGGGATAGAGAGTTGTCCTTTATACTCAAGATAGAGTTCGACGAGCTGTATGCAACGCACCCATCGGCTTTGTTCTGTCTATACGTACTGCGGAGTTATGGCGGCTAGAATGTCTCGAAAATCAGAAAGTGTTCGCGATTGCCATTTTGATGCTATCGTGTAAGAAGTAAGTGAAGGGGGAATACAGGGCCGCATCCCATTCCTCGGTATGGCCATTATTTCCGGAAGTAGAGACTCAAATATTTTAGGTACCCAAAAATTGGGGCTAGAAAAAGGGCGACGGATTTGCAGGATTTTTGCGCAGATTCCTAGAGAAGATGCTGGGATGCTACAGTTAAAAGGGCGGGCCTCTGAGCCTATTCGTTCTCCTTGTGTAGAAAAAAGTCTGTTTTGGAAGGTCAAAATCACCATTTTTTGAAATTTTGCCGGCCTCTCCCGTTCAAACGCGCGGGGATAGAGAGTTGTCCTTTATACTCAAGATAGAGTTCGACGAGCTGGGTGCCATCGGCTTTGTTCTGTCTATAAGTACTGCGGAGTTATGGTGGCTAGAAAGTCGGCGGAATGGTGGATTTTCTCGAAAATCAGAAAGTGTTCGCGATTGCCATTTTGATGCTATCGTGTAAGAAGTAAGTGAAGGGGGAATACAGGGCCGCATCCCGTTCCTCAGTATGGCCATTATTTCCGGAAGTAGAGACTCAAATATTTTAGGTACCCAAAAATTGGGGCTAGAAAAAAGGGCGACGGATTTGCAGGATTTTTGCGCAGATTACTAGAGAAGATGCTGGGATGCTACAGTTAAAAGGGCGGGCCTCTGAGCCTCTTCGTTCTCCTTGTGTAGAAAAAAAGTCTGTTTTGGAAGGTCAAAATGACCATTTTTTGAAATTTTGCCGGCCTCTCCCGTCCAAACGCGCGGGGATAGAGAGTTGTCCTTTATACTCAAGATAGAGTTCGACGAGCTGTATTCAACGCACCCATCGGCTTTGTTCTGTCTATACGTACTGCGGAGTTATGGCGGCTAGAATGTCGGCGGAAAGGTGGTTTAAACCGTTTAAACCGTTCCTCAGTATGGCCATTATTTCCGGAAGTAGAGACTCAAATATTTTAGGTACCCAAAAATTGGGGCTAGAAAAAAGGGCGACGGATTTGCAGGATTTTTGCGCAGATTACTAGAGAAGATGCTGGGATGCTACAGTTAAAAGGGCGGGCCTCTGAGCCTCTTCGTTCTCCTTGTGTAGAAAAAAGTCTGTTTTGGAAGGTCAAAATGACCAATTTTTTGAAATTTTGCCTGCCTCTCCCGTCCAAACGCGCGGGGATAGAGAGTTGTCCTTTATACTCAAGATAGAGTTCGACGAGCTGTATTCAACGCACCCATCGGCTGTGTTCTGTCTATACGTATTGCGGAGTTATGGCGGCTAGAATGTCGGCGGAAAGGTGGTTTAAACCCTTCCCCTTTTTTTCTCGAAAATCAGAAAGTGTTCGCGATTGCCATTTTGATGCTATCCTGTAAGAAGTAAGTGAAGGGGGAATACAGGGCCGCATCCCATTCCTCGGTATGGCCATTATTTCCGGAAGTAGAGACACAAATATTTTAGGTACCAAAAAATTGGGGCTAGAAAAAAGGGCGACGGATTTGCAGGATTTTTGCGCAGATTACTAGAGAAGATGCTGGGATGCTACAGTTAAAAGGGCGGGCCTCTGAGCCTATTCGTTCTCCTTGTGTAGAAAAAAGTCTGTTTTGGAAGGTCAAAATTACCATTTTTTGAAATTTTGCCGGCCTCTCCCGTTCAAACGCGCGGGGATAGAGAGTTGTCCTTTATACTCAAGATAGAGTTCGACGAGCTGTATTCAACGCACCCATCGGCTTTGTTCTGTCTATAAGTACTGCGGAGTTATGGTGGCTAGAATGTCGGCGGAATGGTGGTTTAAACCCTTCCCCTTTTTTTCTCGTAAATCAGAAAGTGTTCGCGATTGCCATTTTGATTCTATCGTGTAAGAAGTAAGTGAAGGGGGAATACAGGGCCGCATCCCATTCCTCGGTATGGCCATTATTTCCGGAAGTAGAGACTCAAATATTTTAGGTACCCAAAAATTGGGGCTAGAAAAAAGGGCGACGGATTTGCAGGATTTTTGCGCAGATTACTAGAGAAGATGCTGGGATGCTACAGTTAAAAGGGCGGGCCTCTGAGCCTCTTCGTTCTCCTTGTGTAGAAAAAAGTCTGTTTTGGAAGGTCAAAATGACCAATTTTTTGAAATTTTGCCTGCCTCTCCCGTCCAAACGCGCGGGGATAGAGAGTTGTCCTTTATACTCAAGATAGAGTTCGACGAGCTGTATTCAACGCACCCATCGGCTGTGTTCTGTCTATACGTACTGCGGAGTTATGGCGGCTAGAATGTCGGCGGAAAGGTGGTTTAAACCCTTCCCCTTTTTTTCTCGAAAATCAGAAAGTGTTCGCGATTGCCATTTTGATGCTATCCTGTAAGAAGTAAGTGAAGGGGGAATACAGGGCCGCATCCCATTCCTCGGTATGGCCATTATTTCCGGAAGTAGAGACACAAATATTTTAGGTACCCAAAAATTGGGGCTAGAAAAAAGGGCGACGGATTTGCAGGATTTTTGCGCAGATTACTAGAGAAGATGCTGGGATGCTACAGTTAAAAGGGCGGGCCTCTGAGCCTATTCGTTCTCCTTGTGTAGAAAAAAGTCTGTTTTGGAAGGTCAAAATTACCATTTTTTGAAATTTTGCCGGCCTCTCCCGTTCAAACGCGCGGGGATAGAGAGTTGTCCTTTATACTCAAGATAGAGTTCGACGAGCTGTATTCAACGCACCCATCGGCTTTGTTCTGTCTATAAGTACTGCGGAGTTATGGTGGCTAGAATGTCGGCGGAATGGTGGTTTAAACCCTTCCCCTTTTTTTCTCGTAAATCAGAAAGTGTTCGCGATTGCCATTTTGATTCTATCGTGTAAGAAGTAAGTGAAGGGGGAATACAGGGCCGCATCCCGTTCCTCGGTATGGCCATTATTTCCGGAAGTAGAGACTCCAATATTTTAGGTACCCAAAAATTGGGGCTAGAAAAAAGGGCGACGGATTTGCAGGATTTTTGCGCAAATTACTAGAGAAGATGCTGTGATGCTACAGTTAAAAGGGCGGGCCTCTGAGCCTCTTCGTTCTCCTTCTGTAGAAAAAAGTCTGTTTACGAAGGTCAAAATCACCATTTTTTGAAATTTTGCCGGCCTCTCCCGTCCAAACGCGCGGGGATAGTGAGTTGTCCTTTATACTCAAGATAGAGTTCGACGAGCTGTATTCAACGCACCCATCGGCTTTGTTCTATCTATACGTACTGCGGAGTTATGGTGGCTAGAATGTCGGCGTAATGGTGGTTTAAACCCTTCCCCTTTTTTTCTCGAAAATCAGAAAGTGGTCGCGATTGCCATTTTGATGCTATCGTGTAAGAAGTAAGTGAAGGGGGAATACAGGGCCGCATCCCGTTCCTCGGTATGGCCATTATTTGCGGAAGTAGAGACTCAAATATTTTAGGTACCCAAAAATTGGGGCTAGAAAAAAGGGCTACGGATTTGCAGGATTTTTGCGCAGATTACTAGAGAAGATGCTGGGATGCTACAGTTAAAAGGGCGGGCCTCTGAGCCTATTCGTTCTCCTTGTGTAGAAAAAAGTCTGTTTTGGAAGGTCAAAATGACCATTTTTTGAAATTTTGCCGGCCTCTCCCGTTCAAACGCGCGGGGATAGTGAGTTGTCCTTTATACTCAAGATAGAGTTCGACGAGCTGGGTGCCATCGGCTTTGTTCTGTCTATAAGTACTGCGGAGTTATGGTGGCTAGAAAGTCGGCGGAATGGTGGATTTTCTCGAAAATCAGAAAGTGTTCGCGATTGCCATTTTGATGCTATCGTGTAAGAAGTAAGTGAAGGGGGAATACAGGGCCGCATCCCGTTCCTCAGTATGGCCATTATTTCCGGAAGTAGAGACTCAAATATTTTAGGTACCCAAAAATTGGGGCTAGAAAAAAGGGCGACGGATTTGCAGGATTTTTGCGCAGATTACTAGAGAAGATGCTGGGATGCTACAGTTAAAAGGGCGGGCCTCTGAGCCTCTTCGTTCTCCTTGTGTAGAAAAAAAGTCTGTTTTGGAAGGTCAAAATGACCATTTTTTGAAATTTTGCCGGCCTCTCCCGTCCAAATGCGCGGGGATAGAGAGTTGTCCTTTATACTCAAGATAGAGTTCGACGAGCTGTATTCAACGCACCCATCGGCTTTGTTCTGTCTATACGTACTGCGGAGTTATGGCGGCTAGAATGTCGGCGGAAAGGTGGTTTAAACCGTTTAAACCGTTCCTCAGTATGGCCATTATTTCCGGAAGTAGAGACTCAAATATTTTAGGTACCCAAAAATTGGGGCTAGAAAAAAGGGCGACGGATTTGCAGGATTTTTGCGCAGATTACTAGAGAAGATGCTGGGATGCTACAGTTAAAAGGGCGGGCCTCTGAGCCTCTTCGTTCTCCTTGTGTAGAAAAAAGTCTGTTTTGGAAGGTCAAAATGACCAATTTTTTGAAATTTTGCCTGCCTCTCCCGTCCAAACGCGCGGGGATAGAGAGTTGTCCTTTATACTCAAGATAGAGTTCGACGAGCTGTATTCAACGCACCCATCGGCTGTGTTCTGTCTACACGTACTGCGGAGTTATGGCGGCTAGAATGTCGGCGGAAAGGTGGTTTAAACCCTTCCCCTTTTTTTCTCGAAAATCAGGAAGTGGTCGCGATTGCCATTTTGATGCTATCGTGTAAGAAGTAAGTGAAGGGGGAATACAGGGCCGCATCCCGTTCCTCGGTATGGCCATTATTTCCGGAAGTAGAGACTCAAATATTTTAGGTACCCAAAAATTGGGGCTAGAAAAAAGGGCGACGGATTTGCAGGATTTTTGCGCAGATTACTAGAGAAGATGCTGGGATGCTACAGTTAAAAGGGCGGGCCTCTGAGCCTCTTCGTTCTCCTTGTGTAGAAAAAAGTCTGTTTTGGAAGGTCAAAATGTCCATTTTTTTAAATTTTGCCGGCCTCTCCCGTTCAAACGCGCGGAGATAGAGAGTTGTCCTTTATACTCAAGATAGAGTTCGACGAGCTCTATTCAACGCACCCATCGGCTTTGTTCTATCTATACGTACTGCGGAGTTATGGTGGCTAGAATGTCGGCGGAATGGTGGTTTAAACCCTTCCCCTTTTTTTCTCGAAAATCAGAAAGTGTTCGCGATTGCCATTTTGATGCTATCGTGTAAGAAGTAAGTGAAGGGGGAATACAGGGCCGCATCCCATTCCTCGGTATGGCCATTATTTCCGGAAGTAGAGACTCAAATATTTTAGGTACCCAAAAATTGGGGCTAGAAAAAGGGCGACGGATTTGCAGGATTTTTGCGCAGATTCCTAGAGAAGATGCTGGGATGCTACAGTTAAAAGGGCGGGCCTCTGAGCCTATTCGTTCTCCTTGTGTAGAAAAAAGTCTGTTTTGGAAGGTCAAAATCACCATTTTTTGAAATTTTGCCGGCCTCTCCCGTTCAAACGCGCGGGGATAGAGAGTTGTCCTTTATACTCAAGATAGAGTTCGACGAGCTGGGTGCCATCGGCTTTGTTCTGTCTATAAGTACTGCGGAGTTATGGTGGCTAGAAAGTCGGCGGAATGGTGGATTTTCTCGAAAATCAGAAAGTGTTCGCGATTGCCATTTTGATGCTATCGTGTAAGAAGTAAGTGAAGGGGGAATACAGGGCCGCATCCCGTTCCTCAGTATGGCCATTATTTCCGGAAGTAGAGACTCAAATATTTTAGGTACCCAAAAATTGGGGCTAGAAAAAAGGGCGACGGATTTGCAGGATTTTTGCGCAGATTACTAGAGAAGATGCTGGGATGCTACAGTTAAAAGGGCGGGCCTCTGAGCCTCTTCGTTCTCCTTGTGTAGAAAAAAAGTCTGTTTTGGAAGGTCAAAATGACCATTTTTTGAAATTTTGCCGGCCTCTCCCGTCCAAACGCGCGGGGATAGAGAGTTGTCCTTTATACTCAAGATAGAGTTCGACGAGCTGTATTCAACGCACCCATCGGCTTTGTTCTGTCTATACGTACTGCGGAGTTATGGCGGCTAGAATGTCGGCGGAAAGGTGGTTTAAACCGTTTAAACCGTTCCTCAGTATGGCCATTATTTCCGGAAGTAGAGACTCAAATATTTTAGGTACCCAAAAATTGGGGCTAGAAAAAAGGGCGACGGATTTGCAGGATTTTTGCGCAGATTACTAGAGAAGATGCTGGGATGCTACAGTTAAAAGGGCGGGCCTCTGAGCCTCTTCGTTCTCCTTGTGTAGAAAAAAGTCTGTTTTGGAAGGTCAAAATGACCAATTTTTTGAAATTTTGCCTGCCTCTCCCGTCCAAACGCGCGGGGATAGAGAGTTGTCCTTTATACTCAAGATAGAGTTCGACGAGCTGTATTCAACGCACCCATCGGCTGTGTTCTGTCTATACGTATTGCGGAGTTATGGCGGCTAGAATGTCGGCGGAATGGTGGTTTAAACCCTTCCCCTTTTTTTCTCGAAAATCAGAAAGTGTTCGCGATTGCCATTTTGATGCTATCCTGTAAGAAGTAAGTGAAGGGGGAATACAGGGCCGCATCCCATTCCTCGGTATGGCCATTATTTCCGGAAGTAGAGACACAAATATTTTAGGTACCAAAAAATTGGGGCTAGAAAAAAGGGCGACGGATTTGCAGGATTTTTGCGCAGATTACTAGAGAAGATGCTGGGATGCTACAGTTAAAAGGGCGGGCCTCTGAGCCTATTCGTTCTCCTTGTGTAGAAAAAAGTCTGTTTTGGAAGGTCAAAATTACCATTTTTTGAAATTTTGCCGGCCTCTCCCGTTCAAACGCGCGGGGATAGAGAGTTGTCCTTTATACTCAAGATAGAGTTCGACGAGCTGTATTCAACGCACCCATCGGCTTTGTTCTGTCTATAAGTACTGCGGAGTTATGGTGGCTAGAATGTCGGCGGAATGGTGGTTTAAACCCTTCCCCTTTTTTTCTCGTAAATCAGAAAGTGTTCGCGATTGCCATTTTGATTCTATCGTGTAAGAAGTAAGTGAAGGGGGAATACAGGGCCGCATCCCATTCCTCGGTATGGCCATTATTTCCGGAAGTAGAGACTCAAATATTTTAGGTACCCAAAAATTGGGGCTAGAAAAAAGGGCGACGGATTTGCAGGATTTTTGCGCAGATTACTAGAGAAGATGCTGGGATGCTACAGTTAAAAGGGCGGGCCTCTGAGCCTCTTCGTTCTCCTTGTGTAGAAAAAAGTCTGTTTTGGAAGGTCAAAATGACCAATTTTTTGAAATTTTGCCTGCCTCTCCCGTCCAAACGCGCGGGGATAGAGAGTTGTCCTTTATACTCAAGATAGAGTTCGACGAGCTGTATTCAACGCACCCATCGGCTGTGTTCTGTCTACACGTACTGCGGAGTTATGGCGGCTAGAATGTCGGCGGAAAGGTGGTTTAAACCCTTCCCCTTTTTTTCTCGAAAATCAGAAAGTGGTCGCGATTGCCATTTTGATGCTATCGTGTAAGAAGTAAGTGAAGGGGGAATACAGGGCCGCATCCCGTTCCTCGGTATGGCCATTATTTCCGGAAGTAGAGACTCAAATATTTTAGGTACCCAAAAATTGGGGCTAGAAAAAAGGGCGACGGATTTGCAGGATTTTTGCGCAGATTACTAGAGAAGATGCTGGGATGCTACAGTTAAAAGGGCGGGCCTCTGAGCCTCTTCGTTCTCCTTGTGTAGAAAAAAAGTCTGTTTTGGAAGGTCAAAATGACCATTTTTTGAAATTTTGCCGGCCTCTCCCGTCCAAACGCGCGGGGATAGAGAGTTGTCCTTTATACTCAAGATAGAGTTCGACGAGCTGTATTCAACGCACCCATCGGCTTTGTTCTGTCTATACGTACTGCGGAGTTATGGCGGCTAGAATGTCGGCGGAAAGGTGGTTTAAACCGTTTAAACCGTTCCTCAGTATGGCCATTATTTCCGGAAGTAGAGACTCAAATATTTTAGGTACCCAAAAATTGGGGCTAGAAAAAAGGGCGACGGATTTGCAGGATTTTTGCGCAGATTACTAGAGAAGATGCTGGGATGCTACAGTTAAAAGGGCGGGCCTCTGAGCCTCTTCGTTCTCCTTGTGTAGAAAAAAGTCTGTTTTGGAAGGTCAAAATGACCAATTTTTTGAAATTTTGCCTGCCTCTCCCGTCCAAACGCGCGGGGATAGAGAGTTGTCCTTTATACTCAAGATAGAGTTCGACGAGCTGTATTCAACGCACCCATCGGCTTTGTTCTGTCTATACGTACTGCGGAGTTATGGTGGCTAGAATGTCGGCGGAATGGTGGTTTAAACCCTTCCCCTTTTTTTCTCGTAAATCAGAAAGTGTTCGCGATTGCCATTTTGATTCTATCGTGTAAGAAGTAAGTGAAGGGGGAATACAGGGCCGCATCCCGTTCCTCGGTATGGCCATTATTTCCGGAAGTAGAGACTCCAATATTTTAGGTACCCAAAAATTGGGGCTAGAAAAAAGGGCGACGGATTTGCAGGATTTTTGCGCAAATTACTAGAGAAGATGCTGTGATGCTACATTTAAAAGGGCGGGCCTCTGAGCCTCTTCGTTCTCCTTCTGTAGAAAAAAGTCTGTTTACGAAGGTCAAAATCACCATTTTTTGAAATTTTGCCGGCCTCTCCCGTCCAAACGCGCGGGGATAGAGAGTTGTCCTTTATACTCAAGGTAGAGTTCGACGAGCTGTATTCAACGCACCCATCGGCTTTGTTCTATCTATACGTACTGCGGAGTTATGGTGGCTAGAATGTCGGCGTAATGGTGGTTTAAACCCTTCCCCTTTTTTTCTCGAAAATCAGAAAGTGGTCGCGATTGCCATTTTGATGCTATCGTGTAAGAAGTAAGTGAAGGGGGAATACAGGGCCGCATCCCGTTCCTCGGTATGGCCATTATTTGCGGAAGTAGAGACTCAAATATTTTAGGTACCCAAAAATTGGGGCTAGAAAAAAGGGCTACGGATTTGCAGGATTTTTGCGCAGATTACTAGAGAAGATGCTGGGATGCTGCAATTAAAAGGGCGGGCCTCTGAGCCTATTCGTTCTCCTTGTGTAGAAAAAAGTCTGTTTTGGAAGGTCAAAATGACCATTTTTTGAAATTTTGCCGGCCTCTCCCGTTCAAACGCGCGGGGATAGAGAGTTGTCCTTTATACTCAAGATAGAGTTCGACGAGCTGGGTGCCATCGGCTTTGTTCTGTCTATAAGTACTGCGGAGTTATGGTGGCTAGAAAGTCGGCGGAATGGTGGATTTTCTCGAAAATCAGAAAGTGTTCGCGATTGCCATTTTGATGCTATCGTGTAAGAAGTAAGTGAAGGGGGAATACAGGGCCGCATCCCGTTCCTCAGTATGGCCATTATTTCCGGAAGTAGAGACTCAAATATTTTAGGTACCCAAAAATTGGGGCTAGAAAAAAGGGCGACGGATTTGCAGGATTTTTGCGCAGATTACTAGAGAAGATGCTGGGATGCTACAGTTAAAAGGGCGGGCCTCTGAGCCTCTTCGTTCTCCTTGTGTAGAAAAAAAGTCTGTTTTGGAAGGTCAAAATGACCATTTTTTGAAATTTTGCCGGCCTCTCCCGTCCAAACGCGCGGGGATAGAGAGTTGTCCTTTATACTCAAGATAGAGTTCGACGAGCTGTATTCAACGCACCCATCGGCTTTGTTCTGTCTATACGTACTGCGGAGTTATGGCGGCTAGAATGTCGGCGGAAAGGTGGTTTAAACCGTTTAAACCGTTCCTCAGTATGGCCATTATTTCCGGAAGTAGAGACTCAAATATTTTAGGTACCCAAAAATTGGGGCTAGAAAAAAGGGCGACGGATTTGCAGGATTTTTGCGCAGATTACTAGAGAAGATGCTGGGATGCTACAGTTAAAAGGGCGGGCCTCTGAGCCTCTTCGTTCTCCTTGTGTAGAAAAAAGTCTGTTTTGGAAGGTCAAAATGTCCATTTTTTTTAATTTTGCCGGCCTCTCCCGTTCAAACGAGCGGAGATAGAGAGTTGTCCTTTATACTCAAGATAGAGTTCGACGAGCTCTATTCAACGCACCCATCGGCTTTGTTCTATCTATACGTACTGCGGAGTTATGGTGGCTAGAATGTCGGCGGAATGGTGGTTTAAACCCTTCCCCTTTTTTTCTCGAAAATCAGAAAGTGTTCGCGATTGCTATTTTGATGCTATCGTGTAAGAAGTAAGTGAAGGGGGAATACAGGGCCGCATCCCATTCCTCGGTATGGCCATTATTTCCGGAAGTAGAGACTCAAATATTTTAGGTACCCAAAAATTGGGGCTAGAAAAAGGGCGACGGATTTGCAGGATTTTTGCGCAGATTCCTAGAGAAGATGCTGGGATGCTACAGTTAAAAGGGCGGGCCTCTGAGCCTATTCGTTCTCCTTGTGTAGAAAAAAGTCTGTTTTGGAAGGTCAAAATCACCATTTTTTGAAATTTTGCCGGCCTCTCCCGTTCAAACGCGCGGGGATAGAGAGTTGTCCTTTATACTCAAGATAGAGTTCGACGAGCTGGGTGCCATCGGCTTTGTTCTGTCTATAAGTACTGCGGAGTTATGGTGGCTAGAAAGTCGGCGGAATGGTGGATTTTCTCGAAAATCAGAAAGTGTTCGCGATTGCCATTTTGATGCTATCGTGTAAGAAGTAAGTGAAGGGGGAATACAGGGCCGCATCCCGTTCCTCAGTATGGCCATTATTTCCGGAAGTAGAGACTCAAATATTTTAGGTACCCAAAAATTGGGGCTAGAAAAAAGGGCGACGGATTTGCAGGATTTTTGCGCAGATTACTAGAGAAGATGCTGGGATGCTACAGTTAAAAGGGCGGGCCTCTGAGCCTCTTCGTTCTCCTTGTGTAGAAAAAAAGTCTGTTTTGGAAGGTCAAAATGACCATTTTTTGAAATTTTGCCGGCCTCTCCCGTCCAAACGCGCGGGGATAGAGAGTTGTCCTTTATACTCAAGATAGAGTTCGACGAGCTGTATTCAACGCACCCATCGGCTTTGTTCTGTCTATACGTACTGCGGAGTTATGGCGGCTAGAATGTCGGCGGAAAGGTGGTTTAAACCGTTTAAACCGTTCCTCAGTATGGCCATTATTTCCGGAAGTAGAGACTCAAATATTTTAGGTACCCAAAAATTGGGGCTAGAAAAAAGGGCGACGGATTTGCAGGATTTTTGCGCAGATTACTAGAGAAGATGCTGGGATGCTACAGTTAAAAGGGCGGGCCTCTGAGCCTCTTCGTTCTCCTTGTGTAGAAAAAAGTCTGTTTTGGAAGGTCAAAATGACCAATTTTTTGAAATTTTGCCTGCCTCTCCCGTCCAAACGCGCGGGGATAGAGAGTTGTCCTTTATACTCAAGATAGAGTTCGACGAGCTGTATTCAACGCACCCATCGGCTTTGTTCTGTCTATACGTACTGCGGAGTTATGGTGGCTAGAATGTCGGCGGAATGGTGGTTTAAACCCTTCCCCTTTTTTTCTCGTAAATCAGAAAGTGTTCGCGATTGCCATTTTGATTCTATCGTGTAAGAAGTAAGTGAAGGGGGAATACAGGGCCGCATCCCGTTCCTCGGTATGGCCATTATTTCCGGAAGTAGAGACTCCAATATTTTAGGTACCCAAAAATTGGGGCTAGAAAAAAGGGCGACGGATTTGCAGGATTTTTGCGCAAATTACTAGAGAAGATGCTGTGATGCTACATTTAAAAGGGCGGGCCTCTGAGCCTCTTCGTTCTCCTTCTGTAGAAAAAAGTCTGTTTACGAAGGTCAAAATCACCATTTTTTGAAATTTTGCCGGCCTCTCCCGTCCAAACGCGCGGGGATAGAGAGTTGTCCTTTATACTCAAGGTAGAGTTCGACGAGCTGTATTCAACGCACCCATCGGCTTTGTTCTATCTATACGTACTGCGGAGTTATGGTGGCTAGAATGTCGGCGTAATGGTGGTTTAAACCCTTCCCCTTTTTTTCTCGAAAATCAGAAAGTGGTCGCGATTGCCATTTTGATGCTATCGTGTAAGAAGTAAGTGAAGGGGGAATACAGGGCCGCATCCCGTTCCTCGGTATGGCCATTATTTGCGGAAGTAGAGACTCAAATATTTTAGGTACCCAAAAATTGGGGCTAGAAAAAAGGGCTACGGATTTGCAGGATTTTTGCGCAGATTACTAGAGAAGATGCTGGGATGCTGCAATTAAAAGGGCGGGCCTCTGAGCCTATTCGTTCTCCTTGTGTAGAAAAAAGTCTGTTTTGGAAGGTCAAAATGACCATTTTTTGAAATTTTGCCGGCCTCTCCCGTTCAAACGCGCGGGGATAGAGAGTTGTCCTTTATACTCAAGATAGAGTTCGACGAGCTGGGTGCCATCGGCTTTGTTCTGTCTATAAGTACTGCGGAGTTATGGTGGCTAGAAAGTCGGCGGAATGGTGGATTTTCTCGAAAATCAGAAAGTGTTCGCGATTGCCATTTTGATGCTATCGTGTAAGAAGTAAGTGAAGGGGGAATACAGGGCCGCATCCCGTTCCTCAGTATGGCCATTATTTCCGGAAGTAGAGACTCAAATATTTTAGGTACCCAAAAATTGGGGCTAGAAAAAAGGGCGACGGATTTGCAGGATTTTTGCGCAGATTACTAGAGAAGATGCTGGGATGCTACAGTTAAAAGGGCGGGCCTCTGAGCCTCTTCGTTCTCCTTGTGTAGAAAAAAAGTCTGTTTTGGAAGGTCAAAATGACCATTTTTTGAAATTTTGCCGGCCTCTCCCGTCCAAACGCGCGGGGATAGAGAGTTGTCCTTTATACTCAAGATAGAGTTCGACGAGCTGTATTCAACGCACCCATCGGCTTTGTTCTGTCTATACGTACTGCGGAGTTATGGCGGCTAGAATGTCGGCGGAAAGGTGGTTTAAACCGTTTAAACCGTTCCTCAGTATGGCCATTATTTCCGGAAGTAGAGACTCAAATATTTTAGGTACCCAAAAATTGGGGCTAGAAAAAAGGGCGACGGATTTGCAGGATTTTTGCGCAGATTACTAGAGAAGATGCTGGGATGCTACAGTTAAAAGGGCGGGCCTCTGAGCCTCTTCGTTCTCCTTGTGTAGAAAAAAGTCTGTTTTGGAAGGTCAAAATGACCAATTTTTTTAAATTTTGCCTGCCTCTCCCGTCCAAACGCGCGGGGATAGAGAGTTGTCCTTTATACTCAAGATAGAGTTCGACGAGCTGTATTCAACGCACCCATCGGCTGTGTTCTGTCTATACGTACTGCGGAGTTATGGCGGCTAGAATGTCGGCGGAAAGGTGGTTTAAACCCTTCCCCTTTTTTTCTCGAAAATCAGAAAGTGTTCGCGATTGCCATTTTGATGCTATCCTGTAAGAAGTAAGTGAAGGGGGAATACAGGGCCGCATCCCATTCCTCGGTATGGCCATTATTTCCGGAAGTAGAGACACAAATATTTTAGGTACCCAAAAATTGGGGCTAGAAAAAAGGGCGACGGATTTGCAGGATTTTTGCGCAGATTACTAGAGAAGATGCTGGGATGCTACAGTTAAAAGGGCGGGCCTCTGAGCCTATTCGTTCTCCTTGTGTAGAAAAAAGTCTGTTTTGGAAGGTCAAAATTACCATTTTTTGAAATTTTGCCGGCCTCTCCCGTTCAAACGCGCGGGGATAGAGAGTTGTCCTTTATACTCAAGATAGAGTTCGACGAGCTGTATTCAACGCACCCATCGGCTTTGTTCTGTCTATAAGTACTGCGGAGTTATGGTGGCTAGAATGTCGGCGGAATGGTGGTTTAAAAACCCTTCCCCTTTTTTTCTCGTAAATCAGAATGTGTTCGCGATTGCCATTTTGATTCTATCGTGTAAGAAGTAAGTGAAGGGGGAATACAGGGCCGCATCCCGTTCCTCGGTATGGCCATTATTTCCGGAAGTAGAGACTCCAATATTTTAGGTACCCAAAAATTGGGGCTAGAAAAAAGGGCGACGGATTTGCAGGATTTTTGCGCAAATTACTAGAGAAGATGCTGTGATGCTACAGTTAAAAGGGCGGGCCTCTGAGCCTCTTCGTTCTCCTTCTGTAGAAAAAAGTCTGTTTACGAAGGTCAAAATCACCATTTTTTGAAATTTTGCCGGCCTCTCCCGTCCAAACGCGCGGGGATAGAGAGTTGTCCTTTATACTCAAGATAGAGTTCGACGAGCTGTATTCAACGCACCCATCGGCTTTGTTCTATCTATACGTACTGCGGAGTTATGGTGGCTAGAATGTCGGCGTAATGGTGGTTTAAACCCTTCCCCTTTTTTTCTCGAAAATCAGAAAGTGTTCGCGATTGCCATTTTGATGCTATCGTGTAAGAAGTAAGTGAAGGGGGAATACAGGGCCGCATCCCGTTCCTCAGTATGGCCATTATTTCCGGAAGTAGAGACTCAAATATTTTAGGTACCCAAAAATTGGGGCTAGAAAAAAGGGCGACGGATTTGCAGGATTTTTGCGCAGATTACTAGAGAAGATGCTGGGATGCTACAGTTAAAAGGGCGGGCCTCTGAGCCTCTTCGTTCTCCTTGTGTAGAAAAAAAGTCTGTTTTGGAAGGTCAAAATGACCATTTTTTGAAATTTTGCCGGCCTCTCCCGTCCAAACGCGCGGGGATAGAGAGTTGTCCTTTATACTCAAGATAGAGTTCGACGAGCTGTATTCAACGCACCCATCGGCTTTGTTCTGTCTATACGTACTGCGGAGTTATGGCGGCTAGAATGTCGGCGGAAAGGTGGTTTAAACCGTTTAAACCGTTCCTCAGTATGGCCATTATTTCCGGAAGTAGAGACTCAAATATTTTAGGTACCCAAAAATTGGGGCTAGAAAAAAGGGCGACGGATTTGCAGGATTTTTGCGCAGATTACTAGAGAAGATGCTGGGATGCTACAGTTAAAAGGGCGGGCCTCTGAGCCTCTTCGTTCTCCTTGTGTAGAAAAAAGTCTGTTTTGGAAGGTCAAAATGACCAATTTTTTGAAATTTTGCCTGCCTCTCCCGTCCAAACGCGCGGGGATAGAGAGTTGTCCTTTATACTCAAGATAGAGTTCGACGAGCTGTATTCAACGCACCCATCGGCTTTGTTCTGTCTATACGTACTGCGGAGTTATGGTGGCTAGAATGTCGGCGGAATGGTGGTTTAAACCCTTCCCCTTTTTTTCTCGTAAATCAGAAAGTGTTCGCGATTGCCATTTTGATTCTATCGTGTAAGAAGTAAGTGAAGGGGGAATACAGGGCCGCATCCCGTTCCTCGGTATGGCCATTATTTCCGGAAGTAGAGACTCCAATATTTTAGGTACCCAAAAATTGGGGCTAGAAAAAAGGGCGACGGATTTGCAGGATTTTTGCGCAAATTACTAGAGAAGATGCTGTGATGCTACATTTAAAAGGGCGGGCCTCTGAGCCTCTTCGTTCTCCTTCTGTAGAAAAAAGTCTGTTTACGAAGGTCAAAATCACCATTTTTTGAAATTTTGCCGGCCTCTCCCGTCCAAACGCGCGGGGATAGAGAGTTGTCCTTTATACTCAAGGTAGAGTTCGACGAGCTGTATTCAACGCACCCATCGGCTTTGTTCTATCTATACGTACTGCGGAGTTATGGTGGCTAGAATGTCGGCGTAATGGTGGTTTAAACCCTTCCCCTTTTTTTCTCGAAAATCAGAAAGTGTTCGCGATTGCCATTTTGATGCTATCGTGTAAGAAGTAAGTGAAGGGGGAATACAGGGCCGCATCCCGTTCCTCGGTATGGCCATTATTTCCGGAAGTAGAGACTCCAATATTTTAGGTACCCAAAAATTGGGGCTAGAAAAAAGGGCGACGGATTTGCAGGATTTTTGCGCAAATTACTAGAGAAGATGCTGTGATGCTACATTTAAAAGGGCGGGCCTCTGAGCCTCTTCGTTCTCCTTGTGTAGAAAAAAGTCTGTTTACGAAGGTCAAAATCACCATTTTTTGAAATTTTGCCGGCCTCTCCCGTCCAAACGCGCGGGGATAGAGAGTTGTCCTTTATACTCAAGGTAGAGTTCGACGAGCTGTATTCAACGCACCCATCGGCTTTGTTCTATCTATACGTACTGCGGAGTTATGGTGGCTAGAATGTCGGCGTAATGGTGGTTTAAACCCTTCCCCTTTTTTTCTCGAAAATCAGAAAGTGGTCGCGATTGCCATTTTGATGCTATCGTGTAAGAAGTAAGTGAAGGGGGAATACAGGGCCGCATCCCGTTCCTCGGTATGGCCATTATTTGCGGAAGTAGAGACTCAAATATTTTAGGTACCCAAAAATTGGGGCTAGAAAAAAGGGCTACGGATTTGCAGGATTTTTGCGCAGATTACTAGAGAAGATGCTGGGATGCTGCAGTTAAAAGGGCGGGCCTCTGAGCCTATTCGTTCTCCTTGTGTAGAAAAAAGTCTGTTTTGGAAGGTCAAAATGACCATTTTTTGAAATTTTGCCGGCCTCTCCCGTTCAAACGCGCGGGGATCGAGAGTTGTCCTTTATACTCAAGATAGAGTTCGACGAGCTGGGTGCCATCGGCTTTGTTCTGTCTATAAGTACTGCGGAGTTATGGTGGCTAGAAAGTCGGCGGAATGGTGGATTTTCTCGAAAATCAGAAAGTGTTCGCGATTGCCATTTTGATGCTATCGTGTAAGAAGTAAGTGAAGGGGGAATACAGGGCCGCATCCCGTTCCTCAGTATGGCCATTATTTCCGGAAGTAGAGACTCAAATATTTTAGGTACCCAAAAATTGGGGCTAGAAAAAAGGGCGACGGATTTGCAGGATTTTTGCGCAGATTACTAGAGAAGATGCTGGGATGCTACAGTTAAAAGGGCGGGCCTCTGAGCCTCTTCGTTCTCCTTGTGTAGAAAAAAGTCTGTTTTGGAAGGTCAAAATGTCCATTTTTTTAAATTTTGCCGGCCTCTCCCGTTCAAACGCGCGGAGATAGAGAGTTGTCCTTTATACTCAAGATAGAGTTCGACGAGCTCTATTCAACGCACCCATCGGCTTTGTTCTATCTATACGTACTGCGGAGTTATGGTGGCTAGAATGTCGGCGGAATGGTGGTTTAAACCCTTCCCCTTTTTTTCTCGAAAATCAGAAAGTGTTCGCGATTGCCATTTTGATGCTATCGTGTAAGAAGTAAGTGAAGGGGGAATACAGGGCCGCATCCCATTCCTCGGTATGGCCATTATTTCCGGAAGTAGAGACTCAAATATTTTAGGTACCCAAAAATTGGGGCTAGAAAAAGGGCGACGGATTTGCAGGATTTTTGCGCAGATTCCTAGAGAAGATGCTGGGATGCTACAGTTAAAAGGGCGGGCCTCTGAGCCTATTCGTTCTCCTTGTGTAGAAAAAAGTCTGTTTTGGAAGGTCAAAATCACCATTTTTTGAAATTTTGCCGGCCTCTCCCGTTCAAACGCGCGGGGATAGAGAGTTGTCCTTTATACTCAAGATAGAGTTCGACGAGCTGGGTGCCATCGGCTTTGTTCTGTCTATAAGTACTGCGGAGTTATGGTGGCTAGAAAGTCGGCGGAATGGTGGATTTTCTCGAAAATCAGAAAGTGTTCGCGATTGCCATTTTGATGCTATCGTGTAAGAAGTAAGTGAAGGGGGAATACAGGGCCGCATCCCGTTCCTCAGTATGGCCATTATTTCCGGAAGTAGAGACTCAAATATTTTAGGTACCCAAAAATTGGGGCTAGAAAAAAGGGCGACGGATTTGCAGGATTTTTGCGCAGATTACTAGAGAAGATGCTGGGATGCTACAGTTAAAAGGGCGGGCCTCTGAGCCTCTTCGTTCTCCTTGTGTAGAAAAAAAGTCTGTTTTGGAAGGTCAAAATGACCATTTTTTGAAATTTTGCCGGCCTCTCCCGTCCAAACGCGCGGGGATAGAGAGTTGTCCTTTATACTCAAGATAGAGTTCGACGAGCTGTATTCAACGCACCCATCGGCTTTGTTCTGTCTATACGTACTGCGGAGTTATGGCGGCTAGAATGTCGGCGGAAAGGTGGTTTAAACCGTTTAAACCGTTCCTCAGTATGGCCATTATTTCCGGAAGTAGAGACTCAAATATTTTAGGTACCCAAAAATTGGGGCTAGAAAAAAGGGCGACGGATTTGCAGGATTTTTGCGCAGATTACTAGAGAAGATGCTGGGATGCTACAGTTAAAAGGGCGGGCCTCTGAGCCTCTTCGTTCTCCTTGTGTAGAAAAAAGTCTGTTTTGGAAGGTCAAAATGACCAATTTTTTGAAATTTTGCCTGCCTCTCCCGTCCAAACGCGCGGGGATAGAGAGTTGTCCTTTATACTCAAGATAGAGTTCGACGAGCTGTATTCAACGCACCCATCGGCTTTGTTCTGTCTATACGTACTGCGGAGTTATGGTGGCTAGAATGTCGGCGGAATGGTGGTTTAAACCCTTCCCCTTTTTTTCTCGTAAATCAGAAAGTGTTCGCGATTGCCATTTTGATTCTATCGTGTAAGAAGTAAGTGAAGGGGGAATACAGGGCCGCATCCCGTTCCTCGGTATGGCCATTATTTCCGGAAGTAGAGACTCCAATATTTTAGGTACCCAAAAATTGGGGCTAGAAAAAAGGGCGACGGATTTGCAGGATTTTTGCGCAAATTACTAGAGAAGATGCTGTGATGCTACATTTAAAAGGGCGGGCCTCTGAGCCTCTTCGTTCTCCTTCTGTAGAAAAAAGTCTGTTTACGAAGGTCAAAATCACCATTTTTTGAAATTTTGCCGGCCTCTCCCGTCCAAACGCGCGGGGATAGAGAGTTGTCCTTTATACTCAAGGTAGAGTTCGACGAGCTGTATTCAACGCACCCATCGGCTTTGTTCTATCTATACGTACTGCGGAGTTATGGTGGCTAGAATGTCGGCGTAATGGTGGTTTAAACCCTTCCCCTTTTTTTCTCGAAAATCAGAAAGTGTTCGCGATTGCCATTTTGATGCTATCGTGTAAGAAGTAAGTGAAGGGGGAATACAGGGCCGCATCCCGTTCCTCGGTATGGCCATTATTTCCGGAAGTAGAGACTCCAATATTTTAGGTACCCAAAAATTGGGGCTAGAAAAAAGGGCGACGGATTTGCAGGATTTTTGCGCAAATTACTAGAGAAGATGCTGTGATGCTACATTTAAAAGGGCGGGCCTCTGAGCCTCTTCGTTCTCCTTCTGTAGAAAAAAGTCTGTTTACGAAGGTCAAAATCACCATTTTTTGAAATTTTGCCGGCCTCTCCCGTCCAAACGCGCGGGGATAGAGAGTTGTCCTTTATACTCAAGGTAGAGTTCGACGAGCTGTATTCAACGCACCCATCGGCTTTGTTCTATCTATACGTACTGCGGAGTTATGGTGGCTAGAATGTCGGCGTAATGGTGGTTTAAACCCTTCCCCTTTTTTTCTCGAAAATCAGAAAGTGGTCGCGATTGCCATTTTGATGCTATCGTGTAAGAAGTAAGTGAAGGGGGAATACAGGGCCGCATCCCGTTCCTCGGTATGGCCATTATTTGCGGAAGTAGAGACTCAAATATTTTAGGTACCCAAAAATTGGGGCTAGAAAAAAGGGCTACGGATTTGCAGGATTTTTGCGCAGATTACTAGAGAAGATGCTGGGATGCTGCAGTTAAAAGGGCGGGCCTCTGAGCCTATTCGTTCTCCTTGTGTAGAAAAAAGTCTGTTTTGGAAGGTCAAAATGACCATTTTTTGAAATTTTGCCGGCCTCTCCCGTTCAAACGCGCGGGGATCGAGAGTTGTCCTTTATACTCAAGATAGAGTTCGACGAGCTGGGTGCCATCGGCTTTGTTCTGTCTATAAGTACTGCGGAGTTATGGTGGCTAGAAAGTCGGCGGAATGGTGGATTTTCTCGAAAATCAGAAAGTGTTCGCGATTGCCATTTTGATGCTATCGTGTAAGAAGTAAGTGAAGGGGGAATATAGGGCCGCATCCCGTTCCTCAGTATGGCCATTATTTCCGGAAGTAGAGACTCAAATATTTTAGGTACCCAAAAATTGGGGCTAGAAAAAAGGGCGACGGATTTGCAGGATTTTTGCGCAGATTACTAGAGAAGATGCTGGGATGCTACAGTTAAAAGGGCGGGCCTCTGAGCCTCTTCGTTCTCCTTGTGTAGAAAAAAAGTCTGTTTTGGAAGGTCAAAATGACCATTTTTTGAAATTTTGCCGGCCTCTCCCGTCCAAACGCGCGGGGATAGAGAGTTGTCCTTTATACTCAAGATAGAGTTCGACGAGCTGTATTCAACGCACCCATCGGCTTTGTTCTGTCTATACGTACTGCGGAGTTATGGCGGCTAGAATGTCGGCGGAAAGGTGGTTTAAACCGTTTAAACCGTTCCTCAGTATGGCCATTATTTCCGGAAGTAGAGACTCAAATATTTTAGGTACCCAAAAATTGGGGCTAGAAAAAAGGGCGACGGATTTGCAGGATTTTTGCGCAGATTACTAGAGAAGATGCTGGGATGCTACAGTTAAAAGGGCGGGCCTCTGAGCCTCTTCGTTCTCCTTGTGTAGAAAAAAGTCTGTTTTGGAAGGTCAAAATGACCAATTTTTTTAAATTTTGCCTGCCTCTCCCGTCCAAACGCGCGGGGATAGAGAGTTGTCCTTTATACTCAAGATAGAGTTCGACGAGCTGTATTCAACGCACCCATCGGCTGTGTTCTGTCTATACGTACTGCGGAGTTATGGCGGCTAGAATGTCGGCGGAAAGGTGGTTTAAACCCTTCCCCTTTTTTTCTCGAAAATCAGAAAGTGTTCGCGATTGCCATTTTGATGCTATCCTGTAAGAAGTAAGTGAAGGGGGAATACAGGGCCGCATCCCATTCCTCGGTATGGCCATTATTTCCGGAAGTAGAGACACAAATATTTTAGGTACCCAAAAATTGGGGCTAGAAAAAAGGGCGACGGATTTGCAGGATTTTTGCGCAGATTACTAGAGAAGATGCTGGGATGCTACAGTTAAAAGGGCGGGCCTCTGAGCCTATTCGTTCTCCTTGTGTAGAAAAAAGTCTGTTTTGGAAGGTCAAAATTACCATTTTTTGAAATTTTGCCGGCCTCTCCCGTTCAAACGCGCGGGGATAGAGAGTTGTCCTTTATACTCAAGATAGAGTTCGACGAGCTGTATTCAACGCACCCATCGGCTTTGTTCTGTCTATAAGTACTGCGGAGTTATGGTGGCTAGAATGTCGGCGGAATGGTGGTTTAAAAACCCTTCCCCTTTTTTTCTCGTAAATCAGAATGTGTTCGCGATTGCCATTTTGATTCTATCGTGTAAGAAGTAAGTGAAGGGGGAATACAGGGCCGCATCCCGTTCCTCGGTATGGCCATTATTTCCGGAAGTAGAGACTCCAATATTTTAGGTACCCAAAAATTGGGGCTAGAAAAAAGGGCGACGGATTTGCAGGATTTTTGCGCAAATTACTAGAGAAGATGCTGTGATGCTACATTTAAAAGGGCGGGCCTCTGAGCCTCTTCGTTCTCCTTCTGTAGAAAAAAGTCTGTTTACGAAGGTCAAAATCACCATTTTTTGAAATTTTGCCGGCCTCTCCCGTCCAAACGCGCGGGGATAGAGAGTTGTCCTTTATACTCAAGATAGAGTTCGACGAGCTGTATTCAACGCACCCATCGGCTTTGTTCTATCTATACGTACTGCGGAGTTATGGTGGCTAGAATGTCGGCGTAATGGTGGTTTAAACCCTTCCCCTTTTTTTCTCGAAAATCAGAAAGTGTTCGCGATTGCCATTTTGATGCTATCGTGTAAGAAGTAAGTGAAGGGGGAATACAGGGCCGCATCCCGTTCCTCGGTATGGCCATTATTTCCGGAAGTAGAGACTCAAATATTTTAGGTACCCAAAAATTGGGGCTAGAAAAAAGGGCGACGGATTTGCAGGATTTTTGCGCAGATTACTAGAGAAGATGCTGGGATGCTACAGTTAAAAGGGCGGGCCTCTGAGCCTCTTCGTTCTCCTTGTGTAGAAAAAAGTCTGTTTTGGAAGGTCAAAATCTCCATTTTTTTAAATTTTGCCGGCCTCTCCCGTTCAAACGCGCGGAGATAGAGAGTTGTCCTTTATACTCAAGATAGAGTTCGACGAGCTCTATTCAACGCACCCATCGGCTTTGTTCTATCTATACGTACTGCGGAGTTATGGTGGCTAGAATGTCGGCGGAATGGTGGTTTAAACCCTTCCCCTTTTTTTCTCGAAAATCAGAAAGTGTTCGCGATTGCCATTTTGATGCTATCGTGTAAGAAGTAAGTGAAGGGGGAATACAGGGCCGCATCCCATTCCTCGGTATGGCCATTATTTCCGGAAGTAGAGACTCAAATATTTTAGGTACCCAAAAATTGGGGCTAGAAAAAGGGCGACGGATTTGCAGGATTTTTGCGCAGATTCCTAGAGAAGATGCTGGGATGCTACAGTTAAAAGGGCGGGCCTCTGAGCCTATTCGTTCTCCTTGTGTAGAAAAAAGTCTGTTTTGGAAGGTCAAAATCACCATTTTTTGAAATTTTGCCGGCCTCTCCCGTTCAAACGCGCGGGGATAGAGAGTTGTCCTTTATACTCAAGATAGAGTTCGACGAGCTGGGTGCCATCGGCTTTGTTCTGTCTATAAGTACTGCGGAGTTATGGTGGCTAGAAAGTCGGCGGAATGGTGGATTTTCTCGAAAATCAGAAAGTGTTCGCGATTGCCATTTTGATGCTATCGTGTAAGAAGTAAGTGAAGGGGGAATACAGGGCCGCATCCCGTTCCTCAGTATGGCCATTATTTCCGGAAGTAGAGACTCAAATATTTTAGGTACCCAAAAATTGGGGCTAGAAAAAAGGGCGACGGATTTGCAGGATTTTTGCGCAGATTACTAGAGAAGATGCTGGGATGCTACAGTTAAAAGGGCGGGCCTCTGAGCCTCTTCGTTCTCCTTGTGTAGAAAAAAAGTCTGTTTTGGAAGGTCAAAATGACCATTTTTTGAAATTTTGCCGGCCTCTCCCGTCCAAACGCGCGGGGATAGAGAGTTGTCCTTTATACTCAAGATAGAGTTCGACGAGCTGTATTCAACGCACCCATCGGCTTTGTTCTGTCTATACGTACTGCGGAGTTATGGCGGCTAGAATGTCGGCGGAAAGGTGGTTTAAACCGTTTAAACCGTTCCTCAGTATGGCCATTATTTCCGGAAGTAGAGACTCAAATATTTTAGGTACCCAAAAATTGGGGCTAGAAAAAAGGGCGACGGATTTGCAGGATTTTTGCGCAGATTACTAGAGAAGATGCTGGGATGCTACAGTTAAAAGGGCGGGCCTCTGAGCCTCTTCGTTCTCCTTGTGTAGAAAAAAGTCTGTTTTGGAAGGTCAAAATGACCAATTTTTTGAAATTTTGCCTGCCTCTCCCGTCCAAACGCGCGGGGATAGAGAGTTGTCCTTTATACTCAAGATAGAGTTCGACGAGCTGTATTCAACGCACCCATCGGCTTTGTTCTGTCTATACGTACTGCGGAGTTATGGTGGCTAGAATGTCGGCGGAATGGTGGTTTAAACCCTTCCCCTTTTTTTCTCGTAAATCAGAAAGTGTTCGCGATTGCCATTTTGATTCTATCGTGTAAGAAGTAAGTGAAGGGGGAATACAGGGCCGCATCCCGTTCCTCGGTATGGCCATTATTTCCGGAAGTAGAGACTCCAATATTTTAGGTACCCAAAAATTGGGGCTAGAAAAAAGGGCGACGGATTTGCAGGATTTTTGCGCAAATTACTAGAGAAGATGCTGTGATGCTACATTTAAAAGGGCGGGCCTCTGAGCCTCTTCGTTCTCCTTCTGTAGAAAAAAGTCTGTTTACGAAGGTCAAAATCACCATTTTTTGAAATTTTGCCGGCCTCTCCCGTCCAAACGCGCGGGGATAGAGAGTTGTCCTTTATACTCAAGGTAGAGTTCGACGAGCTGTATTCAACGCACCCATCGGCTTTGTTCTATCTATACGTACTGCGGAGTTATGGTGGCTAGAATGTCGGCGTAATGGTGGTTTAAACCCTTCCCCTTTTTTTCTCGAAAATCAGAAAGTGGTCGCGATTGCCATTTTGATGCTATCGTGTAAGAAGTAAGTGAAGGGGGAATACAGGGCCGCATCCCGTTCCTCGGTATGGCCATTATTTGCGGAAGTAGAGACTCAAATATTTTAGGTACCCAAAAATTGGGGCTAGAAAAAAGGGCTACGGATTTGCAGGATTTTTGCGCAGATTACTAGAGAAGATGCTGGGATGCTGCAGTTAAAAGGGCGGGCCTCTGAGCCTATTCGTTCTCCTTGTGTAGAAAAAAGTCTGTTTTGGAAGGTCAAAATGACCATTTTTTGAAATTTTGCCGGCCTCTCCCGTTCAAACGCGCGGGGATAGAGAGTTGTCCTTTATACTCAAGATAGAGTTCGACGAGCTGGGTGCCATCGGCTTTGTTCTGTCTATAAGTACTGCGGAGTTATGGTGGCTAGAAAGTCGGCGGAATGGTGGATTTTCTCGAAAATCAGAAAGTGTTCGCGATTGCCATTTTGATGCTATCGTGTAAGAAGTAAGTGAAGGGGGAATACAGGGCCGCATCCCGTTCCTCAGTATGGCCATTATTTCCGGAAGTAGAGACTCAAATATTTTAGATACCCAAAAATTGGGGCTAGAAAAAAGGGCGACGGATTTGCAGGATTTTTGCGCAGATTACTAGAGAAGATGCTGGGATGCTACAGTTAAAAGGGCGGGCCTCTGAGCCTCTTCGTTCTCCTTGTGTAGAAAAAAAGTCTGTTTTGGAAGGTCAAAATGACCATTTTTTGAAATTTTGCCGGCCTCTCCCGTCCAAACGCGCGGGGATAGAGAGTTGTCCTTTATACTCAAGATAGAGTTCGACGAGCTGTATTCAACGCACCCATCGGCTTTGTTCTGTCTATACGTACTGCGGAGTTATGGCGGCTAGAATGTCGGCGGAAAGGTGGTTTAAACCGTTTAAACCGTTCCTCAGTATGGCCATTATTTGCGGAAGTAGAGACTCAAATATTTTAGGTACCCAAAAATTGGGGCTAGAAAAAAGGGCGACGGATTTGCAGGATTTTTGCGCAGATTACTAGAGAAGATGCTGGGATGCTACAGTTAAAAGGGCGGGCCTCTGAGCCTCTTCGTTCTCCTTGTGTAGAAAAAAGTCTGTTTTGGAAGGTCAAAATGACCAATTTTTTGAAATTTTGCCTGCCTCTCCCGTCCAAACGCGCGGGGATAGAGAGTTGTCCTTTATACTCAAGATAGAGTTCGACGAGCTGTATTCAACGCACCCATCGGCTGTGTTCTGTCTATACGTACTGCGGAGTTATGGCGGCTAGAATGTCGGCGGAAAGGTGGTTTAAACCCTTCCCCTTTTTTTCTCGAAAATCAGAAAGTGTTCGCGATTGCCATTTTGATGCTATCCTGTAAGAAGTAAGTGAAGGGGGAATACAGGGCCGCATCCCATTCCTCGGTATGGCCATTATTTCCGGAAGTAGAGACACAAATATTTTAGGTACCCAAAAATTGGGGCTAGAAAAAAGGGCGACGGATTTGCAGGATTTTTGCGCAGATTACTAGAGAAGATGCTGGGATGCTACAGTTAAAAGGGCGGGCCTCTGAGCCTATTCGTTCTCCTTGTGTAGAAAAAAGTCTGTTTTGGAAGGTCAAAATTACCATTTTTTGAAATTTTGCCGGCCTCTCCCGTTCAAACGCGCGGGGATAGAGAGTTGTCCTTTATACTCAAGATAGAGTTCGACGAGCTGTATTCAACGCACCCATCGGCTTTGTTCTGTCTATAAGTACTGCGGAGTTATGGTGCTTAGAATGTCGGCGGAATGGTGGTTTAAAAACCCTTCCCCTTTTTTTCTCGTAAATCAGAAAGTGTTCGCGATTGCCATTTTGATTCTATCGTGTAAGAAGTAAGTGAAGGGGGAATACAGGGCCGCATCCCGTTCCTCGGTATGGCCATTATTTCCGGAAGTAGAGACTCCAATATTTTAGGTACCCAAAAATTGGGGCTAGAAAAAAGGGCGACGGATTTGCAGGATTTTTGCGCAAATTACTAGAGAAGATGCTGTGATGCTACAGTTAAAAGGGCGGGCCTCTGAGCCTCTTCGTTCTCCTTCTGTAGAAAAAAGTCTGTTTACGAAGGTCAAAATCACCATTTTTTGAAATTTTGCCGGCCTCTCCCGTCCAAACGCGCGGGGATAGAGAGTTGTCCTTTATACTCAAGATAGAGTTCGACGAGCTGTATTCAACGCACCCATCGGCTTTGTTCTATCTATACGTACTGCGGAGTTATGGTGGCTAGAATGTCGGCGTAATGGTGGTTTAAACCCTTCCCCTTTTTTTCTCGAAAATCAGAAAGTGTTCGCGATTGCCATTTTGATGCTATCGTGTAAGAAGTAAGTGAAGGGGGAATACAGGGCCGCATCCCGTTCCTCGGTATGGCCATTATTTCCGGAAGTAGAGACTCAAATATTTTAGGTACCCAAAAATTGGGGCTAGAAAAAAGGGCGACGGATTTGCAGGATTTTTGCGCAGATTACTAGAGAAGATGCTGGGATGCTACAGTTAAAAGGGCGGGCCTCTGAGCCTCTTCGTTCTCCTTGTGTAGAAAAAAGTCTGTTTTGGAAGGTCAAAATGTCCATTTTTTTAAATTTTGCCGGCCTCTCCCGTTCAAACGCGCGGAGATAGAGAGTTGTCCTTTATACTCAAGATAGAGTTCGACGAGCTCTATTCAACGCACCCATCGGCTTTGTTCTATCTATACGTACTGCGGAGTTATGGTGGCTAGAATGTCGGCGGAATGGTGGTTTAAACCCTTCCCCTTTTTTTCTCGAAAATCAGAAAGTGTTCGCGATTGCCATTTTGATGCTATCGTGTAAGAAGTAAGTGAAGGGGGAATACAGGGCCGCATCCCATTCCTCGGTATGGCCATTATTTCCGGAAGTAGAGACTCAAATATTTTAGGTACCCAAAAATTGGGGCTAGAAAAAGGGCGACGGATTTGCAGGATTTTTGCGCAGATTCCTAGAGAAGATGCTGGGATGCTACAGTTAAAAGGGCGGGCCTCTGAGCCTATTCGTTCTCCTTGTGTAGAAAAAAGTCTGTTTTGGAAGGTCAAAATCACCATTTTTTGAAATTTTGCCGGCCTCTCCCGTTCAAACGCGCGGGGATAGAGAGTTGTCCTTTATACTCAAGATAGAGTTCGACGAGCTGGGTGCCATCGGCTTTGTTCTGTCTATAAGTACTGCGGAGTTATGGTGGCTAGAAAGTCGGCGGAATGGTGGATTTTCTCGAAAATCAGAAAGTGTTCGCGATTGCCATTTTGATGCTATCGTGTAAGAAGTAAGTGAAGGGGGAATACAGGGCCGCATCCCGTTCCTCAGTATGGCCATTATTTCCGGAAGTAGAGACTCAAATATTTTAGGTACCCAAAAATTGGGGCTAGAAAAAAGGGCGACGGATTTGCAGGATTTTTGCGCAGATTACTAGAGAAGATGCTGGGATGCTACAGTTAAAAGGGCGGGCCTCTGAGCCTCTTCGTTCTCCTTGTGTAGAAAAAAAGTCTGTTTTGGAAGGTCAAAATGACCATTTTTTGAAATTTTGCCGGCCTCTCCCGTCCAAACGCGCGGGGATAGAGAGTTGTCCTTTATACTCAAGATAGAGTTCGACGAGCTGTATTCAACGCACCCATCGGCTTTGTTCTGTCTATACGTACTGCGGAGTTATGGCGGCTAGAATGTCGGCGGAAAGGTGGTTTAAACCGTTTAAACCGTTCCTCAGTATGGCCATTATTTCCGGAAGTAGAGACTCAAATATTTTAGGTACCCAAAAATTGGGGCTAGAAAAAAGGGCGACGGATTTGCAGGATTTTTGCGCAGATTACTAGAGAAGATGCTGGGATGCTACAGTTAAAAGGGCGGGCCTCTGAGCCTCTTCGTTCTCCTTGTGTAGAAAAAAGTCTGTTTTGGAAGGTCAAAATGACCAATTTTTTGAAATTTTGCCTGCCTCTCCCGTCCAAACGCGCGGGGATAGAGAGTTGTCCTTTATACTCAAGATAGAGTTCGACGAGCTGTATTCAACGCACCCATCGGCTGTGTTCTGTCTATACGTATTGCGGAGTTATGGCGGCTAGAATGTCGGCGGAAAGGTGGTTTAAACCCTTCCCCTTTTTTTCTCGAAAATCAGAAAGTGTTCGCGATTGCCATTTTGATGCTATCCTGTAAGAAGTAAGTGAAGGGGGAATACAGGGCCGCATCCCATTCCTCGGTATGGCCATTATTTCCGGAAGTAGAGACACAAATATTTTAGGTACCAAAAAATTGGGGCTAGAAAAAAGGGCGACGGATTTGCAGGATTTTTGCGCAGATTACTAGAGAAGATGCTGGGATGCTACAGTTAAAAGGGCGGGCCTCTGAGCCTATTCGTTCTCCTTGTGTAGAAAAAAGTCTGTTTTGGAAGGTCAAAATTACCATTTTTTGAAATTTTGCCGGCCTCTCCCGTTCAAACGCGCGGGGATAGAGAGTTGTCCTTTATACTCAAGATAGAGTTCGACGAGCTGTATTCAACGCACCCATCGGCTGTGTTCTGTCTATACGTACTGCGGAGTTATGGCGGCTAGAATGTCGGCGGAAAGGTGGTTTAAACCCTTCCCCTTTTTTTCTCGAAAATCAGAAAGTGTTCGCGATTGCCATTTTGATGCTATCCTGTAAGAAGTAAGTGAAGGGGGAATACAGGGCCGCATCCCATTCCTCGGTATGGCCATTATTTCCGGAAGTAGAGACACAAATATTTTAGGTACCCAAAAATTGGGGCTAGAAAAAAGGGCGACGGATTTGCAGGATTTTTGCGCAGATTACTAGAGAAGATGCTGGGATGCTACAGTTAAAAGGGCGGGCCTCTGAGCCTATTCGTTCTCCTTGTGTAGAAAAAAGTCTGTTTTGGAAGGTCAAAATTACCATTTTTTGAAATTTTGCCGGCCTCTCCCGTTCAAACGCGCGGGGATAGAGAGTTGTCCTTTATACTCAAGATAGAGTTCGACGAGCTGTATTCAACGCACCCATCGGCTTTGTTCTGTCTATAAGTACTGCGGAGTTATGGTGCTTAGAATGTCGGCGGAATGGTGGTTTAAAAACCCTTCCCCTTTTTTTCTCGTAAATCAGAAAGTGTTCGCGATTGCCATTTTGATTCTATCGTGTAAGAAGTAAGTGAAGGGGGAATACAGGGCCGCATCCCGTTCCTCGGTATGGCCATTATTTCCGGAAGTAGAGACTCCAATATTTTAGGTACCCAAAAATTGGGGCTAGAAAAAAGGGCGACGGATTTGCAGGATTTTTGCGCAAATTACTAGAGAAGATGCTGTGATGCTACAGTTAAAAGGGCGGGCCTCTGAGCCTCTTCGTTCTCCTTCTGTAGAAAAAAGTCTGTTTACGAAGGTCAAAATCACCATTTTTTGAAATTTTGCCGGCCTCTCCCGTCCAAACGCGCGGGGATAGAGAGTTGTCCTTTATACTCAAGATAGAGTTCGACGAGCTGTATTCAACGCACCCATCGGCTTTGTTCTATCTATACGTACTGCGGAGTTATGGTGGCTAGAATGTCGGCGTAATGGTGGTTTAAACCCTTCCCCTTTTTTTCTCGAAAATCAGAAAGTGTTCGCGATTGCCATTTTGATGCTATCGTGTAAGAAGTAAGTGAAGGGGGAATACAGGGCCGCATCCCGTTCCTCGGTATGGCCATTATTTCCGGAAGTAGAGACTCAAATATTTTAGGTACCCAAAAATTGGGGCTAGAAAAAAGGGCGACGGATTTGCAGGATTTTTGCGCAGATTACTAGAGAAGATGCTGGGATGCTACAGTTAAAAGGGCGGGCCTCTGAGCCTCTTCGTTCTCCTTGTGTAGAAAAAAGTCTGTTTTGGAAGGTCAAAATGTCCATTTTTTTAAATTTTGCCGGCCTCTCCCGTTCAAACGCGCGGAGATAGAGAGTTGTCCTTTATACTCAAGATAGAGTTCGACGAGCTCTATTCAACGCACCCATCGGCTTTGTTCTATCTATACGTACTGCGGAGTTATGGTGGCTAGAATGTCGGCGGAATGGTGGTTTAAACCCTTCCCCTTTTTTTCTCGAAAATCAGAAAGTGTTCGCGATTGCCATTTTGATGCTATCGTGTAAGAAGTAAGTGAAGGGGGAATACAGGGCCGCATCCCATTCCTCGGTATGGCCATTATTTCCGGAAGTAGAGACTCAAATATTTTAGGTACCCAAAAATTGGGGCTAGAAAAAGGGCGACGGATTTGCAGGATTTTTGCGCAGATTCCTAGAGAAGATGCTGGGATGCTACAGTTAAAAGGGCGGGCCTCTGAGCCTATTCGTTCTCCTTGTGTAGAAAAAAGTCTGTTTTGGAAGGTCAAAATCACCATTTTTTGAAATTTTGCCGGCCTCTCCCGTTCAAACGCGCGGGGATAGAGAGTTGTCCTTTATACTCAAGATAGAGTTCGACGAGCTGGGTGCCATCGGCTTTGTTCTGTCTATAAGTACTGCGGAGTTATGGTGGCTAGAAAGTCGGCGGAATGGTGGATTTTCTCGAAAATCAGAAAGTGTTCGCGATTGCCATTTTGATGCTATCGTGTAAGAAGTAAGTGAAGGGGGAATACAGGGCCGCATCCCGTTCCTCAGTATGGCCATTATTTCCGGAAGTAGAGACTCAAATATTTTAGGTACCCAAAAATTGGGGCTAGAAAAAAGGGCGACGGATTTGCAGGATTTTTGCGCAGATTACTAGAGAAGATGCTGGGATGCTACAGTTAAAAGGGCGGGCCTCTGAGCCTCTTCGTTCTCCTTGTGTAGAAAAAAAGTCTGTTTTGGAAGGTCAAAATGACCATTTTTTGAAATTTTGCCGGCCTCTCCCGTCCAAACGCGCGGGGATAGAGAGTTGTCCTTTATACTCAAGATAGAGTTCGACGAGCTGTATTCAACGCACCCATCGGCTTTGTTCTGTCTATACGTACTGCGGAGTTATGGCGGCTAGAATGTCGGCGGAAAGGTGGTTTAAACCGTTTAAACCGTTCCTCAGTATGGCCATTATTTCCGGAAGTAGAGACTCAAATATTTTAGGTACCCAAAAATTGGGGCTAGAAAAAAGGGCGACGGATTTGCAGGATTTTTGCGCAGATTACTAGAGAAGATGCTGGGATGCTACAGTTAAAAGGGCGGGCCTCTGAGCCTCTTCGTTCTCCTTGTGTAGAAAAAAGTCTGTTTTGGAAGGTCAAAATGACCAATTTTTTGAAATTTTGCCTGCCTCTCCCGTCCAAACGCGCGGGGATAGAGAGTTGTCCTTTATACTCAAGATAGAGTTCGACGAGCTGTATTCAACGCACCCATCGGCTGTGTTCTGTCTATACGTATTGCGGAGTTATGGCGGCTAGAATGTCGGCGGAAAGGTGGTTTAAACCCTTCCCCTTTTTTTCTCGAAAATCAGAAAGTGTTCGCGATTGCCATTTTGATGCTATCCTGTAAGAAGTAAGTGAAGGGGGAATACAGGGCCGCATCCCATTCCTCGGTATGGCCATTATTTCCGGAAGTAGAGACACAAATATTTTAGGTACCAAAAAATTGGGGCTAGAAAAAAGGGCGACGGATTTGCAGGATTTTTGCGCAGATTACTAGAGAAGATGCTGGGATGCTACAGTTAAAAGGGCGGGCCTCTGAGCCTATTCGTTCTCCTTGTGTAGAAAAAAGTCTGTTTTGGAAGGTCAAAATTACCATTTTTTGAAATTTTGCCGGCCTCTCCCGTTCAAACGCGCGGGGATAGAGAGTTGTCCTTTATACTCAAGATAGAGTTCGACGAGCTGTATTCAACGCACCCATCGGCTTTGTTCTGTCTATAAGTACTGCGGAGTTATGGTGGCTAGAATGTCGGCGGAATGGTGGTTTAAACCCTTCCCCTTTTTTTCTCGTAAATCAGAAAGTGTTCGCGATTGCCATTTTGATTCTATCGTGTAAGAAGTAAGTGAAGGGGGAATACAGGGCCGCATCCCGTTCCTCGGTATGGCCATTATTTCCGGAAGTAGAGACTCCAATATTTTAGGTACCCAAAAATTGGGGCTAGAAAAAAGGGCGACGGATTTGCAGGATTTTTGCGCAGATTACTAGAGAAGATGCTGGGATGCTACAGTTAAAAGGGCGGGCCTCTGAGCCTCTTCGTTCTCCTTGTGTAGAAAAAAAGTCTGTTTTGGAAGGTCAAAATGACCATTTTTTGAAATTTTGCCGGCCTCTCCCGTCCAAACGCGCGGGGATAGAGAGTTGTCCTTTATACTCAAGATAGAGTTCGACGAGCTGTATTCAACGCACCCATCGGCTTTGTTCTGTCTATACGTACTGCGGAGTTATGGCGGCTAGAATGTCGGCGGAAAGGTGGTTTAAACCGTTTAAACCGTTCCTCAGTATGGCCATTATTTCCGGAAGTAGAGACTCAAATATTTTAGGTACCCAAAAATTGGGGCTAGAAAAAAGGGCGACGGATTTGCAGGATTTTTGCGCAGATTACTAGAGAAGATGCTGGGATGCTACAGTTAAAAGGGCGGGCCTCTGAGCCTCTTCGTTCTCCTTGTGTAGAAAAAAGTCTGTTTTGGAAGGTCAAAATGACCAATTTTTTGAAATTTTGCCTGCCTCTCCCGTCCAAACGCGCGGGGATAGAGAGTTGTCCTTTATACTCAAGATAGAGTTCGACGAGCTGTATTCAACGCACCCATCGGCTGTGTTCTGTCTATACGTACTGCGGAGTTATGGCGGCTAGAATGTCGGCGGAAAGGTGGTTTAAACCCTTCCCCTTTTTTTCTCGAAAATCAGAAAGTGTTCGCGATTGCCATTTTGATGCTATCCTGTAAGAAGTAAGTGAAGGGGGAATACAGGGCCGCATCCCATTCCTCGGTATGGCCATTATTTCCGGAAGTAGAGACACAAATATTTTAGGTACCCAAAAATTGGGGCTAGAAAAAAGGGCGACGGATTTGCAGGATTTTTGCGCAGATTACTAGAGAAGATGCTGGGATGCTACAGTTAAAAGGGCGGGCCTCTGAGCCTCTTCGTTCTCCTTGTGTAGAAAAAAGTCTGTTTTGGAAGGTCAAAATGACCAATTTTTTGAAATTTTGCCTGCCTCTCCCGTCCAAACGCGCGGGGATAGAGAGTTGTCCTTTATACTCAAGATAGAGTTCGACGAGCTGTATTCAACGCACCCATCGGCTGTGTTCTGTCTATACGTACTGCGGAGTTATGGCGGCTAGAATGTCGGCGGAAAGGTGGTTTAAACCCTTCCCCTTTTTTTCTCGAAAATCAGAAAGTGTTCGCGATTGCCATTTTGATGCTATCCTGTAAGAAGTAAGTGAAGGGGGAATACAGGGCCGCATCCCATTCCTCGGTATGGCCATTATTTCCGGAAGTAGAGACACAAATATTTTAGGTACCAAAAAATTGGGGCTAGAAAAAAGGGCGACGGATTTGCAGGATTTTTGCGCAGATTACTAGAGAAGATGCTGGGATGCTACAGTTAAAAGGGCGGGCCTCTGAGCCTATTCGTTCTCCTTGTGTAGAAAAAAGTCTGTTTTGGAAGGTCAAAATTACCATTTTTTGAAATTTTGCCGGCCTCTCCCGTCCAAAAGCGCGGGGATAGAGAGTTGTCCTTTATACTCAAGATAGAGTTCGACGAGCTGTATTCAACGCACCCATCGGCTTTGTTCTATCTATACGTACTGCGGAGTTATGGTGGCTAGAATGTCGGCGTAATGGTGGTTTAAACCCTTCCCCTTTTTTTCTCGAAAATCAGAAAGTGGTCGCGATTGCCATTTTATGCTATCGTGTAAGAAGTAAGTGAAGGGGGAATACAGGGCCGCATCCCGTTCCTCGGTATGGCCATTATTTGCGGAAGTAGAGACTCAAATATTTTAGGTACCCAAAAATTGGGGCTAGAAAAAAGGGCTACGGATTTGCAGGATTTTTGCGCAGATTACTAGAGAAGATGCTGGGATGCTACAATTAAAAGGGCGGGCCTCTGAGCCTATTCGTTCTCCTTGTGTAGAAAAAAGTCTGTTTTGGAAGGTCAAAATGACCATTTTTGAAATTTTGCCGGCCTCTCCCGTTCAAACGCGCGGGGATAGAGAGTTGTCCTTTATACTCAAGATAGAGTTCGACGAGCTGTATTCAACGCACCCATCGGCTTTGTTCTGTCTATAAGTACTGCGGAGTTATGGTGGCTAGAAAGTCGGCGAAATGGTGGTTTAAACCCTTCCCCTTTTTTTTCTCGAAAATCAGAAAGTGTTCGCGATTGCCATTTTGATGCTATCGTGTAAGAAGTAAGTGAAGGGGGAATACAGGGCCGCATCCCGTTCCTCAGTATGGCCATTATTTCCGAAAGTAGAGACTCAAATATTTTAGGTACCCAAAAATTGGGGCTAGAAAAAAGGGCGACGGATTTGCAGGATTTTTGCGCTGATTACTAGAGAAGATGCTGGGATGCTACAGTTAAAAGGGCGGGCCTCTGAGCCTCTTCGTTCTCCTTGTGTAGAAAAAAGTCTGTTTTGGAAGGTCAAAATGACCATTTTTTGACATTTTGCCGGCCTCTCCCGTCCAAACGCGCGGGGATAGAGAGTTGTCCTTTATACTCAAGATAGAGTTCGACGAGCTGTATTCAACTCACCCTTCGGCTTTGTTCTGTCTATACGTACTGCGGAGTTATGGCAGCTAGAATGTCGGCGGAAAGGTGGTTTAAACCCTTCCCCTTTTTTTCTCGAAAATCAGAAATTGTTCGCGATTGCCATTTTGATGCTATCGTGTAAGAAGTAAGTGAAGTGGGAATACAGGGCCGCATCCCGTTCCTCGGTATGGCCATTATTTCCGGAAGTAGAGACTCCAATATTTTAGGTACCCAAAAATTGGGGCTAGAAAAAAGGGCGACGGATTTGCAGGATTTTTGCGCAAATTACTAGAGAAGATGCTGTGATGCTACAGTTAAAAGGGCGGGCCTCTGAGCCTCTTCGTTCTCCTTGTGTAGAAAAAAGTCTGTTTAGGAAGGTCAAAATCACCATTTTTTTAAATTTTGCCGGCCTCTCCCGTCCAAACGCGCGGGGATAGAGAGTTGTCCTTTATACTCAATATAGAGTTCGACGAGCTGTATTCAACGCACCCATTGGCTTTGTTCTATCTATACGTACTGCCGAGTTATGGTGGCTAGAATGTCGGCGTAATGGTGGTTTAAACCTTTCCCCTTTTTTTCTCGAAAATCAGAAAGTGGTCGCGATTGCCATTTTGATGCTATCGTGTAAGAAGTAAGTGAAGGGGGAATACAGGGCCGCATCCCGTTCCTCGGTATGGCCATTATTTGCGGAAGTAGAGACTCAAATATTTTAGGTACCCAAAAATTGAAGCTAGAAAAAAGGGCTACGGATTTGCAGGATTTTTGCGCAGATTACTAGAGAAGATGCTGGGATGCTACAGTTAAAAGGGCGGGCCTCTGAGCCTCTTCGTTCTCCTTGTGTAGAAAAAAGTCTGTTTTGGAAGGTCAAAATGACCATTTTTTGCAATTTTGCCGGCCTCTCCCGTCCAAACGCGAAGGGATAGAGAGTTGTCCTTTATACTCACGATAGAGTTCGACGAGCTGTATTCAACGCACTCATCGGCTTTGTTCTAGCTATACGCCCTGCGGATTTATGGCGGCTAGAATGTCGGCGGAATAGAGATTGCCATGGTTATTTTTTTTCTCTTGTGTTCGGGTTTCCCGTTTTGCTGCTATCGTGATCTTGGTAATTGAAGGACTAATACAACATCGCATTACGTTCCTGGATATCGCCATTCTTTCCGAACATTATAGTTAGTCAGAAAAAAATCTAGAAAAAATAAGTGCAACGGATTTGCTCGATTTTACGTGTGTTGGCTACTATCTCAGCGGGCAGTCTTATAAGTAGCCGTTTTTGTTGAGGCGACTTCTTGTGGGTAAGGTTGGAACTGAAAAAGTGGAATCGCCATCTACGAAGCATTAGTAGAAGTTCATTTTCCCCCGTCTCCCATGACGCAATTTTTATTTTCCCCCCAATGCCTGTGCTGACTGTCGTATTCGATCCGTCGATAATGTTAACCAAACGCATGGATTTAGGTCGCGCCTTAGACCTCTCGGCTACTGAGACGACTTGATAGGGAAAACGAATCTACGTCTTATGTTCAATCGAACTGCCATAAGGTATTGCGGAAATGCAATGTGTTCCGTTGCATATGCCTTTGTATGTTCTTTTTTTTTGGGTTGGGTCAGTCTCGCGTAGAGAAATAAATGATATGAAATAAATTAAGTTAAATAAAGTGATAATTAAAATATGAACGGTATTAAATTAAATAAAATTAATTGAAAGTTAAACTAATTTTTAATATAATATAATGAAAATAAAATAATTTACAATAAATTAAATAAAATAAAATGAATGACAATTAATTATACTAAAATTATTTAAAAGACAAAATCAAATAAATTAAATTAAATTAAAATTAGTTAAAATAAAATAAAATTAAATTAAATTAAAAAATGAAATAAAATAGACCATATCAAAGTAAATTAATTGAACGTTAGTTATATAAAATGAATTCAATTAAATTAATTTGAATAAACTTTAATGAAAATGAAATAAAATAATTTGCAGCAAATAAAATGAAAGAAATAGATTTAAACTGAAGTAAAATGAATTTAGGCACTTACTACAGATTCACTCTCGATTAGCTGCAAAGTCACTCCAGAGTCACTACGGATTCTCTCCCGAGTCACACTCTATTAATTCCCGAGTTACTCTATGAACTCCATCGCCACTCCCGAGTCACATCTGATTCATTATCAAATTATTCCAGATTTGCTCCTGAGTGAATCTAGAATCGCTGGCGAGTCGGTCCCGATTCACTTCCCTAGTCACTCTCAAATTACTCCTGAGTGAATCCCTGTTCACTCCTAAGCCACTCCCGATTCACTTCTGTCATCCCCGTTTCACTCCTTATTCACTCCCAAGTCAGTCGTAAAAAGTTTCAAATTCACTCCTAACTCGCTACAGATTAACTTCCAACTCGATCCCAATTCACTCCTAAGTGACTATTCAATCCTAAGTCACTCCCGTTTCACTGTCGATTTACTCCTCAGCCACTCCTGATTCACTCTAGATTCATTAAGTCACTCACGGTTCACTCCTTACTCACTTCCGATTCACTCCGAAGTCACTCCCAATTTACTGCTTAATCACGCACGATTCACTCCGATCTAACTCACAATTCACCGTCACTTCCGAATCCTTACTACGACAGTTCCAATTCACTCCTGACTGACTCCTAAATGTATACCTATTGACTCCTAATTCAATCGCTATTCACTCCTCAGTCACTCTCATGTCACTCCTTCACTCCCGAGTTACACGTAAGAAGCTTCCATTTCACTCCTACCTCGCTACCGATTAATTCCCAAATCGATCCCAATTCACTCGCGATTCACTCCAAAGTCATTCCTGTTGCAATCTCGATTCACTCCTAAGTCACTCCCTATTCACTCTTGATACATTCCTTAGACACTCCCGATTCACTTCTTACACACTCCCATTTCACTCCGAATTGACTTCCGATTGACTCACTGTTCTTTCATAAGTCACTCCTGATTCACTCCTTACACCCAATTCAATCCGATGTCACTCCCGATTTGCTCCTTATTCACTCCCGAGTCACTCCTAAGTCACAATCGATTCACTACTAAGTTACTCCCGATCCACTCCTAAGTCACTCAAGATTCTCGATTCTTTTCACTCCTTACTCCCGATTCACTTCTAAGTCACTCGTAAGTCACTGATGGTTCACTCCAGTGTCAGCAACAATTCACTCTAAAGTCATGTCAGATTTACTCTTTAGTCACTCCTTTGTCGTTCCAAATGCGTTCCCAATTCACTCCTATGTCACAATCGATTCACTCCTAAGTCACTTCCGTTTCACTGTACATTCACTCATAAGACACTCGAATAATTCCTAAGTTACCCCCATTCACTCCTTACTCGCATCTATATCACAACGAAGTCACTCCCGATTCTCGCCATATTCACTCCCATGTAACTCCTAAGTCTCTCACGATTCTCTCCGAAGTCACTCCCGATTCACACCTGTCTCTCCCGATTCACTTCCATGTCACTCCCGATTAACTCCTAAGTCACTCTCGTATCACTCCAAAGTCACTCTCGAATCTCTCCTAAGTCACTCCAGATTCACTCATAAGTCACTCTTGATTCACTCCTATGTTGCTTGCCCCAAATCACTCCAAGGTCACTCCCGATACACTCCCAATTCAATTCCATTTCACTCAAGTCAGTCCCGATCCACACCTAAGTCGCTCCCGATCCACTACTAAGTCACTCCCGATTCACTCCTAATTCACTCCCCATTCACTCATAAGTCGCTCTCCATTCACTCATAAGTCACTCTCCATTCACTCATAAGTCACTCTCCATTCACTCCTATGTTGCAAGTCCCAAATCACTCCTAAGTCATTCCCGATACACTCCAAATTCAATCCCATTTCACTCAAAAGTCACTCCCGATTCACTCCTAAGTCGCTCCCGATCCACTCCTGAGCCACACGCGATTCACTCCTAAGTCACTCCCCATTCACTCCTAAGTCACTCTCGATTCACTCGTAAGTGACTCGATTCACTCATGTCACTCGATTCACTCCTATGTTGCATGCTCCAAATCACTCCAAATTCAATCCCATTTCACTCAAAAGTCACTCCCGATCCACACCTAAGCGCTCCCGATCAACTAAGTCACTCCCGATTAACTCCGAAGTCACTCCAGATTCACTCCTATGTTGCATGCCCAAATCACTCCAAAGTCACTCCCGATACACTTCAAATTCAATCCCATTTCACTCAAAAGTCACTCCCGATCCACACCTAAGTCGCTCCCGATCCACTAAGTCACTCCCGATTCACTCCTCAGTCATTCCTGATTCACTCCTAAGTCACTCCCGATTCACTCCAAATTAAATCCCATTTCACTCAAAAGTCACTCCCGATCCACACCTAAGTCGCTCCCGATCCACTCCTAAGTCACTCCTGATTCACTCCTAAGTCACTCCCGATTCACTCCTGAGTCACTCCCGATTCACCCCAAAGTAACGCCCGATACACTCCTGTCACACCATATTCACTGTAGGTCTCTCCCGATTCACTCCTGTGGCATTCCTGATTAACTCCTAAGTCTCTCCCGATTCACTCCTATGTTGCATGCCCCAAAACGCTCCAAAGACACTCACGATACACTCCTAAATCACTCCCGATTGACTTCTAAGTCACTCCCGATTCAATCCTAAGACAATACAGATTCACTCCTAACGCACTCCCGATTCACTCCTAAGTCACTCCATATTCACTCCTAAGTCATTCTCGATTCACTCATAAGTCACTCTCGATTCACTCCTATATTGCATGCCCCAAATCACTCCAAAGTCACTCCCGATCCACTACAAATTCAAATCCATTTCACTTAAAAGTCACTCCCGATCCACTAATAAGTCACTCCCGTTTCTCTACTAAGTCACTCCCAATTCACACCTAAGTCACTCACGATTCACTCCTAAGTCATTCCTGATTCACTCCTAAGTAACTACTTATTCACTCCTAAATCACTCCTGATTCTCTCTAAAGTCACTCCGGATTCACTCCTAAGACACTCCCAATTCACTCCTAAGTCACTCCGAATTCACTCCAAATTAAATCCCATTTCACTCAAAAGTCACTCCCGATCCACACCTAAGTCGCTCCCGATCCACTCCTAAGTCACTCCTGATTCACTCCTAAGTCACTCCCGATTCACTCCTGAGTCACTCCCGATTCACCCCAAAGTAACGCCCGATACACTCCTGTCACTCCATATTCACTGTAGGTCTCTCCCGATTCACTCCTGTGGCATTCCTGATTAACTCCTAAGTCTCTCCCGATTCACTCCTATGTTGCATGCCCCAAAACGCTCCAAAGACACTCCCGATACACTCCTAAATCACTCCCGATTGACTTCTAAGTCACTCCCGATTCAATCCTAAGTCAATACAGATTCACTCCTAACGCACTCCCGATTCACTCCTAAGTCACTCCATATTCACTCCTAAGTCATTCTCGATTCACTCATAAGTCACTCTCGATTCACTCCTATGTTGCATGCCCCAAATCACTCCAAAGTCACTCCCGATCCACTACAAATTCAAATCCATTTCACTTAAAAGTCACTCCCGATCCACTAATAAGTCACTCCCGTTTCTCTACTAAGTCACTCCCAATTCACACCTAAGTCACTCACGATTCACTCCTAAGTCATTCCTGATTCACTCCTAAGTAACTACTTATTCACTCCTAAATCACTCCCGATTCTCTCTAAAGTCACTCCGGATTCACTCCTAAGACACTCCCAATTCACTCCTAAGTCACTCCGAATTCACTCCAAATTCAATCCCATTTCACTCAAAAGTCACTCCCGATCCACACCTAAGTCGCTCCCGATCCACTAAGTCTCTCCCGATTCACTCCTAAATCAATCCCGATTCACGCCTAAGCCACACGCGATTAACTCAATCCATTCATTCCCGAGTCAACACTTCAGAACTAAATCACTCCCGTTTAAAAATAAAAGCAATTCAAAATTTAAAAATTTACGAAATTGAAAAGTTTCATAATTTTTCAAAATTCAAAAAATTTTAAAATTTTTGAAGATGCAAATTTTCAAAATTCAAAAAAAGTTCAAAATGTACAATTTTTCCAAAATTTTCAGAAAATCAATAATTTTTCAGTTCAAAAAAATTTCGAAATTTTTCAAAATTAAAAAAATTTCAAGTTAATAAAAATTTTCAAAAATCCAAAAAATATCAAAATTTTTCAAAATTACTAAAATTCGAATTTTTTTTAATTTTTCCAATGTCGAAAAAATAAAGAAAATTTCAAAATTTTTCAATATTAAAATCTATTTTTCAAAGATTTCAAAATTTTCCAAAATGCATTCTTTTTTTGAATTTTGAAAAATTTTGAATTTTTTTTTGTATTTTGAAAAATTTTGAAATTTAAAAAAAAAAACTTTCCTTGATTTTGAAAAAGTCTTAAATTTTTTTCTAAATTTGTAATATTTTTGAACAGTAATTTTTTGAAAATTTTTAATTTTGATAATTTTTCATTTTTTTTAAGTATGAAAATTTGTTTAATTTTGAAGAATTATAAAAATTTTGGATGAATTAACATTTTTTTGAAATATTTGACATTTCTTTCAATTTTGAAAAATTTTGAATTGTTTTTAATATTGAAAAATTTCGAAATTTTTTTGAATTTTGAAAAATTTTGAGATTTGTTTAATTTTGTTTACTTTGAAAAATGTTTTGATAATTTTTAGAATTTTTAATTTTGAAAATTTTTCAATTTTTTTAAATATGAAAATTTATTGAATTTTGAAAATATTTGATAATTGGGAATTTTTTAATGTTTTCAAATTTTTAAAAAATGTTCAGTTCAATAAAATTACAAATTAAAAAAAAATCTCAAACTTGAAAAAAATTCAAAATTTTCAAAAATTTTTAATTCATCCAAAATTTTCATAATTTTTCAAAATTTAAAGAAATTAAAAAAAAAGTTTGCATTTTGGAAAATTTTGAAATTTTCTTTATTTTTTCGACATCTGAAAAAAAACGGAATTTTATTAATTTTGAAAATTTTTGGAATTTTGAAATATTTTTATATTTTTTGGATTTTGAAATTTTTTATTTTTTTGACATTTTTTTAATTTTGAAAATTTTTGAAATTTTTTTTGTACTGTGAAGAATTATGGATTTTGTGGAAATTTTGGGTAAATTGTAAATTTTGATATTTTTTTTCAATTTCGTAAATTTTTAAATTTTGAATTACTTTTATTTTTTAATCGGGAGTGATTTAGTTCTGAATCGTTGACTCGGGAATGACTGGATTAAGAGTGAATCGAGAGTGACTTAGGAGTGATTAAGGAGTGACTTAGGCGCGAATCGCGTGTGGCTTAGGAGTGAATCGGGAGTGATTTAGGAGTGAATCGGTAGTGATTTAGTAGTGGATCGGAAGCGACTTAGGTGTGGATCGGGAGTGACTTTTGAGTGAAATGGGATTGAATCTGGAGTGACTTAGGAGTGAATCTGGAGTGACTTAGGAGTGAATCAGGAGTGACTTAGGAGAGAATCAGGAGTGACTTAGGAGTGAATCAGTTGTGACTTAGGAGTGAATGGGGAGTGACTTAGGAGTGAATCGGGAGTGACTTATGTGTGAATCGAGAGTGACTTTTGAGTGAAATGGGATAGAATTTGGAGTGTATCGGGAGTGACTTTGGAGTGATTTGGGGCGTGCAACATAGGAGTGAATCTGGAGTGACTTTGGATTGAATCTGGAGTGACTTAGGAGTGAATCGTGCCTGACTAAGTAGCGGATCGGGAGCGACTTAGGTGTGGATCGGGAGTGACTTTTGAGTGAAATGAGATTGAATTTTGGAGTGAATCAGGAGTGACTTAGGATGTACTTAGGAGTGAATCAGGAGTGACTTCGGAGTGAATCGAGAGTGACTTAGGAGTGAATTGGGACTGACTTAGGAGTGAATCTGGAGTGTCATAAGAGTGCATCGGGAGTGACTTAGGAGTGAATCGGGAATGGCTTAGTAGTGAATAGGGAGTGACCTAGTAGTGTATCGGGATTGAATTTGGAGTGACTTAGGAGTTCATCGGGTGTGACTTAGGAGTGAATCGGGAGTGACTTAGTAGTTGATCGGGAGCGCTTAGCTGTGGATCGGGAGTGACTTTGCACGTATTTGGGACATGCAACATAGGAGTGCATCGAGAGTGACTTAGGAGTGAATCGAGAGTGACTTATGAGTGAATCGAGAGTGACTTAGGAGTGAATCGGGAGTGCCCTAGGAGTGAATCGGGAGTGACTTAAGAGTGAGTCGGGAGTGACTTAGGAGTCAATCGTGTGTTTCTTAGGAGTGGATCGGGAGTGATTTATGAGTGATTCGGGAGTGATTGAGGAGTGAATCTTGAGTGACTTATTAGTGGATCGGGAGTGACTTTTGAGTGAAATAGGATTGAATTTGGAGTGAATCGGGAGTGACTTAGAAGTCAATCGGGAGTGACATATGAGTGAATCGGGAGCGACTTAGGAGTGGCTTAGGAGTGAATCAGGAGTGGCTTAGTAGTGGATCGGGAGTGACTTGAGTGAAATGGAATTAAATTGGGAGTGTACCGGGAGTGACTTTGGAGTGATTTGGTGCAATCAACATACGAGTGAATCAATAGTGACTTATGAGTGAATCTGGAGTGACTTAGGAGAGATTCGAGAGTGACTTTGGAGTGATACGTGAGTGACTTAGGAGTTAATCGAGAGTGACATGGAAGTGAATCGGGAGAGACAGGTGTGAATCGGGAGTGACTTCGGAGAGAATCGTGAGTGATTTAGGAGTTACATGGGAGTCAATATGGCGAGAATCGGGAGTGACTTCGGAGTGATATATGTGCGAGTAAGGAGTGAATCGGTTGTTAGTTAGGAATTATTCGAGTGTTTTATGAGTGAATATACAGTGAAACTGAAGTGACTTAGGAGTGAATCGCTTGTGACATAGAAGTGAATTGGGAACGCATTTGGAACGACAAAGGTGTGACTAAAGAGTGAATCGGACATGACTTGAGTGGACATTGGAGTGAACCATTAGTGGCTTACGAGTGACTTAGAAGTGAATCGGGAGTAAGGAGTGAAAAGAATCGAGGGTGAATCTTGAGTGACTTAGGAGTGGATCGGGAGTAACTTAGTAGTGAATCGAATGTGACTTAGGAGTGACTCGGCGGTGAATAAGGAGTAAATCGGGAGTGACATCGGATTCAATTGGGTGTAAGGAGTGAATCAGGAGTGACTTATGAAAGAACAGTGAGTGAATCGGAAGTGAATTCGGAGTGAATTGGGAGTGTGTAAGTGAATCGGGAGTGTCTAAGGAATGGATCAAGAGTGAATCGAGAGTAGCGTAGTAGTGAATCGGGAATGACTGGAGTAAATCTGGAGTGACGTATGAGTGACATGGGAGTGAATGAGGATTGAATCGGGATTTACATAAGGGTGATTTCGTTGTAAGGAGTGAATCGAGAGTGACTAAGGCGTGAATCGAGAGTGATCCAGGAGTGAATCGGGGATTGACTTAGGGGTGAATCGAGAGTGACTTAGTAGTGAATCGAGATTGACTTAGGGGTAAATCAAGAATGATTTAAGAGTGAATGGGGAGTGACTGCGTTGTGAATCAGGAGTGACTTGGGAGTAAATCCGGAGTGACTTAGTAGGGAATCAAGAGTGACTGATGAGAGAATCGAAAGTGACTGAGGAGTGATTCGGGAGTGACTTAAGAGTGAATCGTTAGTGATTTAGGAGTGAATTGGGATTTACTTACCGGAGAAATGGGAGTGAATTTGAGTAGAATCGGGAATGGCTTGTGAGTGATTGGGTTAAGGAGTGAGTCTAGTGTGACTTAGAAATGAATCTAGAGTGACTTAGAAATTAATCTAGAGTGACTTAGGAATGAATCTAGAGTGACTTGGGAGTGAATCTGGAGTGACTGAGTGATTCCGGAGTGACTTAGGAGTGGTTCGTGGGTGATTGAGGGACTTAGGAGTGAATCGGGAGTGTCTTTGGAGCGTTTTGGGGCATGCAACATAGGAGTGAATCGGGAGAGACTTAGGAGTTAATCAGGAATGCCACAGGAGTGAATCGGGAGAGACCTACAGTGAATATGGAGTGACAGGAGTGTATCGGGCGTTACTTTGGGGTGAATCGGGAGTGACTCAGGAGTGAATCGGGAGTGACTTAGGAGTGAATCAGGAGTGACATAGGAGTGGATCGGGAGCGACTTAGGTGTGGATCGGGAGTGACTTTTGAGTGAAATGGGATTTAATTTGGAGTGAATCGGGAGTGACTTAGGAGTGAATCAGGAATGACTGAGGAGTGAATCGGGAGTGACTTAGTGGATCGGGAGCGACTTAGGTGTGGATCGGGAGTGACTTTTGAGTGAAATGGGATTGAATTTGAAGTGTATCGGGAGTGACTTTGGAGTGATTTGGGCATGCAACATAGGAGTGAATCTGGAGTGACTGGAGTGAATCTGGAGTGACTTCGGAGTTAATCGGGAGTGACTTAGTTGATCGGGAGCGCTTAGGTGTGGATCGGGAGTGACTTTTGAGTGAAATGGGATTGAATTTGGAGTGATTTGGAGCATGCAACATAGGAGTGAATCGAGTGACATGAGTGAATCGAGTCACTTACGAGTGAATCGAGAGTGACTTAGGAGTGAATGGGGAGTGACTTAGGAGTGAATCGCGTGTGGCTCAGGAGTGGATCGGGAGCGACTTAGGAGTGAATCGGGAGTGACTTTTGAGTGAAATGGGATTGAATTTGGAGTGTATCGGGAATGACTTAGGAGTGATTTGGGACTTGCAACATAGGAGTGAATGGAGAGTGACTTATGAGTGAATGGAGAGTGACTTATGAGTGAATGGAGAGCGACTTATGAGTGAATGGGGAGTGAATTAGGAGTGAATCGGGAGTGACTTAGTAGTGGATCGGGAGCGACTTAGGTGTGAATCGGGACTGACTTGAGTGAAATGGAATTGAATTGGGAGTGTATCGGGAGTGACCTTGGAGTGATTTGGGGCAAGCAACATAGTGTGAATCAAGAGTGACTTATGAGTGAATCTGGAGTGACTTAGGAGAGATTCGAGAGTGACTTTGGAGTGATACGAGAGTGACTTAGGAGTTAATCGGGAGTGACATGGAAGTGAATCGGGAGAGACAGGTGTGAATCGGGAGTGACTTCGGAGAGAATCGTGAGAGACTTAGGAGTTACATGGGAGTGAATATGGCGAGAATCGGGAGTGACTTTGTTGTGATATAGATGCGAGTAAGGAGTGAATGGGGGTAACTTAGGAATTATTCGAGAGTGTCTTATGAGTGAATGAACAGTGAAACGGAAGTGACTTAGGAGTGAATCGATTGTGACATAGGAGTGAATTGGGAACGCATTTGGAACGACAAAGGAGTGACTAAAGAGTGAATCTGACATGACTTTAGAGTGAATTGTTGCTGACACTGGAGTGAACCATCAGTGACTTACGAGTGACTTAGAAGTGAATCGGGAGTAAGGAGTGAAAAGAATCGAGAATCTTGAGTGACTTAGGAGTGGATCGGGAGTAACTTAGTAGTGAATCGATTGTGACTTAGGAGTGACTCGGGAGTGAATAAGGAGTAAATCGGGAGTGACATCGGATTGAATTGGGTGTAAGGAGTGAATCAGGAGTGACTTATGAAAGAACAGTGAGTCAATCGGAAGTCAATTCGGAGTGAATTGGGAGTGTGTAAGAAGTGAATCGGGAGTGTCTAAGGAATGTATCAAGAGTGAATAGGGAGTGACTTAGGAGTGAATCGAGATTGCAACAGGAATGACTTTGGAGTGAATCGCGAGTGAATTGGGATCGATTTGGGAATTAATCGGTAGCGAGGTAGGAGTGAAATGGAAGCTTCTTACGTGTAACTCGGGAGTGAAGGAGTGACATGAGAGTGACTGAGGAGTGAATAGCGATTGAATTAGGAGTCAATAGGTATACATTTAGGAGTCAGTCAGGAGTGAATTGGAACTGTCGTAGTAAGGATTCGGAAGTGACGGTGAATTGTGAGTTAGATCGGAGTGAATCGTGCGTGATTAAGCAGTAAATTGGGAGTGACTTCGGAGTGAATCGGAAGTGAGTAAGGAGTGAACCGTGAGTGACTTAATGAATCTAGAGTGAATCAGGAGTGGCTGAGGAGTAAATCGACAGTGAAACGGGAGTGACTTAGGATTGAATAGTCACTTAGGAGTGAATTGGGATCGAGTTGGAAGTTAATCTGTAGCGAGTTAGGAGTGAATTTGAAACTTTTTACGACTGACTTGGGAGTGAATAAGGAGTGAAACGGGGATGACAGAAGTGAATCGGGAGTGGCTTAGGAGTGAACAGGGATTCACTCAGGAGTAATTTGAGAGTGACTAGGGAAGTGAATCGGGACCGACTCGCCAGCGATTCTAGATTCACTCAGGAGCAAATCTGGAATAATTTGATAATGAATCAGATGTGACTCGGGAGTGGCGATGGAGTTCATAGAGTAACTCGGGAATTAATAGAGTGTGACTCGGGAGAGAATCCGTAGTGACTCTGGAGTGACTTTGCAGCTAATCGAGAGTGAATCTGTAGTAAGTGCCTAAATTCATTTTACTTCAGTTTAAATCTATTTCTTTCATTTTATTTGCTGCAAATTATTTTATTTCATTTTCATTAAAGTTTATTCAAATTAATTTAATTGAATTCATTTTATATAACTAACGTTCAATTAATTTACTTTGATATGGTCTATTTTATTTCATTTTTTAATTTAATTTAATTTTATTTTATTTTAACTAATTTTAATTTAATTTAATTTATTTGATTTTGTCTTTTAAATAATTTTAGTATAATTAATTGTCATTCATTTTATTTTATTTAATTTATTGTAAATTATTTTATTTTCATTATATTATATTAAAAATTAGTTTAACTTTCAATTAATTTTATTTAATTTAATACCGTTCATATTTTAATTATCACTTTATTTAACTTAATTTATTTCATATCATTTATTTCTCTACGCGAGACTGACCCAACCCAAAAAAAAAGAACATACAAAGGCATATGCAACGGAACACATTGCATTTCCGCAATACCTTATGGCAGTTCGATTGAACATAAGACGTAGATTCGTTTTCCCTATCAAGTCGTCTCAGTAGCCGAGAGGTCTAAGGCGCGACCTAAATCCATGCGTTTGGTTAACATTATCGACGGATCGAATACGACAGTCAGCACAGGCATTGGGGGGAAAATAAAAATTGCGTCATGGGAGACGGGGGAAAATGAACTTCTACTAATGCTTCGTAGATGGCGATTCCACTTTTTCAGTTCCAACCTTACCCACAAGAAGTCGCCTCAACAAAAACGGCTACTTATAAGACTGCCCGCTGAGATAGTAGCCAACACACGTAAAATCGAGCAAATCCGTTGCACTTATTTTTTCTAGATTTTTTTCTGACTAACTATAATGTTCGGAAAGAATGGCGATATCCAGGAACGTAATGCGATGTTGTATTAGTCCTTCAATTACCAAGATCACGATAGCAGCAAAACGGGAAACCCGAACACAAGAGAAAAAAAATAACCATGGCAATCTCTATTCCGCCGACATTCTAGCCGCCATAAATCCGCAGGGCGTATAGCTAGAACAAAGCCGATGAGTGCGTTGAATACAGCTCGTCGAACTCTATCGTGAGTATAAAGGACAACTCTCTATCCCTTCGCGTTTGGACGGGAGAGGCCGGCAAAATTGCAAAAAATGGTCATTTTGACCTTCCAAAACAGACTTTTTTCTACACAAGGAGAACGAAGAGGCTCAGAGGCCCTCCCTTTTAACTGTAGCATCCCAGCATCTTCTCTAGTAATCAGCGCAAAAATCCAGCAGAGAGTTGTCCTTTATGCTCAAGATAGAGTTCGATGAGCTGTATTCAACGCACCCATCGGCTTTGTTCTATCTATACGTACTGCGGAGTTATGGTGGCTAGAATGTCGGCGGAATGGTGGTTTAAACCCTTCGCCTTTTTTTCTCGAAAATCAGAAAGTGGTCGAGATTGCCATTTTGATGCTATCGTGTAAGAAGTGAAGGGGGAATACAGGGCTGCATCCCGTTCCTCGGTATGGCCATTATTTCCGGAAGTAGAGTCTAAAATATGTTAGCTACCCAAAAATTCGGGCTGTAAAAAAGTGCGACGGATTTGCTGGATTTTTGCGCTGATTACTAGAGAAGATCGGGAGTGACTTTGCACGTATTTGGGACATGCAACATAGGAGTGAATCGAGAGTGACTTAGGAGTGAATCGAGAGTGACTTATGAGTGAATCGAGAGTGACTTAGGAGTGAATCGGGAGTGCCCTAGGAGTGAATCGGGAGTGACTTAAGAGTGAGTCGGGAGTGACTTAGGAGTCAATCGTGTGTTTCTTAGGAGTGGATCGGGAGTGATTTATGAGTGATTCGGGAGTGATTGAGGAGTGAATCTTGAGTGACTTATTAGTGGATCGGGAGTGACTTTTGAGTGAAATAGGATTGAATTTGGAGTGAATCGGGAGTGACTTAGAAGTCAATCGGGAGTGACATATGAGTGAATCGGGAGCGACTTAGGAGTGGCTTAGGAGTGAATCGGGAGTGGCTTAGTAGTGGATCGGGAGTGACTTGAGTGAAATGGAATTAAATTGGGAGTGTATCGGGAGTGACTTTGGAGTGATTTGGTGCAATCAACATACGAGTGAATCAATAGTGACTTATGAGTGAATCTGGAGTGACTTAGGAGAGATTCGAGAGTGACTTTGGAGTGATACGTGAGTGACTTAGGAGTTAATCGAGAGTGACATGGAAGTGAATCGGGAGAGACAGGTGTGAATCGGGAGTGACTTCGGAGAGAATCGTGAGTGATTTAGGAGTTACATGGGAGTCAATATGGCGAGAATCGGGAGTGACTTCGGAGTGATATATGTGCGAGTAAGGAGTGAATCGGTTGTTAGTTAGGAATTATTCGAGTGTTTTATGAGTGAATATACAGTGAAACTGAAGTGACTTAGGAGTGAATCGCTTGTGACATAGAAGTGAATTGGGAACGCATTTGGAACGACAAAGGAGTGACTAAAGAGTGAATCGGACATGACTTGAGTGGACATTGGAGTGAACCATTAGTGGCTTACGAGTGACTTAGAAGTGAATCGGGAGTAAGGAGTGAAAAGAATCGAGGGTGAATCTTGAGTGACTTAGGAGTGGATCGGGAGTAACTTAGTAGTGAATCGAATGTGACTTAGGAGTGACTCGGCGGTGAATAAGGAGTAAATCGGGAGTGACATCGGATTCAATTGGGTGTAAGGAGTGAATCAGGAGTGACTTATGAAAGAACAGTGAGTGAATCGGAAGTGAATTCGGAGTGAATTGGGAGTGTGTAAGTGAATCGGGAGTGTCTAAGGAATGGATCAAGAGTGAATCGAGAGTAGCGTAGTAGTGAATCGGGAATGACTGGAGTAAATCTGGAGTGACGTATGAGTGACATGGGAGTGAATGAGGATTGAATCGGGATTTACATAAGGGTGATTTCGTTGTAAGGAGTGAATCGAGAGTGACTAAGGCGTGAATCGAGAGTGATCCAGGAGTGAATCGGGGATTGACTTAGGGGTGAATCGAGAGTGACTTAGTAGTGAATCGAGATTGACTTAGGGGTAAATCAAGAATGATTTAAGAGTGAATGGGGAGTGACTGCGTTGTGAATCAGGAGTGACTTGGGAGTAAATCCGGAGTGACTTAGTAGGGAATCAAGAGTGACTGATGAGAGAATCGAAAGTGACTGAGGAGTGATTCGGGAGTGACTTAAGAGTGAATCGTTAGTGATTTAGGAGTGAATTGGGATTTACTTACCGGAGAAATGGGAGTGAATTTGAGTAGAATCGGGAATGGCTTGTGAGTGATTGGGTTAAGGAGTGAGTCTAGTGTGACTTAGAAATGAATCTAGAGTGACTTAGAAATTAATCTAGAGTGACTTAGGAATGAATCTAGAGTGACTTGGGAGTGAATCTGGAGTGACTGAGTGATTCCGGAGTGACTTAGGAGTGGTTCGTGGGTGATTGAGGGACTTAGGAGTGAATCGGGAGTGACAGGTGTGATTCGGGAATGACTTAGGAGAGAATCGTGAGTGACTTAGGAGTGAATTTACAGTGAAACGGAATTGACTTAGGAGTGAAACGCGTGACTTAGAAGTGAATTAGAAACGAATTTGGAATGACACGGGAGTGACTAAAGAGTGATTCTGGAATAAGGATTGAATGGAATAGAGAGGCTTAGGACTGACATGGGTGTGAATAAGGAATGGGGAGTGACTTATGAGTGAATCTACATTGAAACTCAAGTGACTTAGGAGTGAAACGATAGTGGCTTAGAAATGAATCTGAAGTGACTTAAGAGTGAATCGGGAGTGACTTAGGAGTGAATCGGTAGTGACTTAGGAGTGGATCGGAATTCACTTATGTGTAACATGGGAGTGAAATAGGAGTGAATCGGGTCACTTCGGAGAGATTTTGGTGTAAGGAGTGAATCGAGAGTGACTTAGGAGTGAATCGGGATTGACTTAGGAGTGAATCGGGAGTGACTTAGAAGTGAATCTGGAGTGACTTAGGTGTGAATTGAGAGTTACTTAGAAGTGAACCGAGAGTGACAGGAGTGATTCGAGAATGACTTAGGAGTGAATCGAGAGTGACTTGGGAGTGAATCGAGAATGTCTTGGGAGTCAGTCGAAAGTGACTTAGGGGTGAATCGAGAGTGACTTAGGTGTGAATTGAGAGTGAATCGAGAGTGACTGAGGAGTGATTCGGGAGTGACTTAGAAGTGAATCGGGAGTGACCGCAAAAAAGAGAAACTAAACATTCCTCCGTCTGCCACGGTCCGCCCGGCCACAGAAAGCAGTGCAACTGGAAAAAACGAGAAACTTCAAACATGCCTCCTGCTTCCGGGAGTCGCACAGGACACGGAAAAAACGAGAAATTTCAAACATGCCCCCGGTCCAGGGGCCGGACAGTCCTTGGGAAACGGCGCAACCAGAAAAACAAGAAACTTTAAGCATACATTTAGCTCCCACGGGCCGCTCCGGCTAAGGAAAACGGCGCAACCGGAAAAACGAGAATCATTAAACATGCCTCAAGGTACCACTGGCCGACGAAGTCCCGGAAAACGGCGCAGTCGAAAAAACGAGAAACTTCAAACATGCCTCCGGCTGCCAGGGGCCGCCCCGGCACCGGCAAACAGAGCTGTCAAAAAATCTGAAAGTTAGAATTTATAAAACAGTTATAATACCGGTTGTTCTGTATGGTTGTGAAACTTTGACTCTCTCTTTGAGAGATGAACATAGGTTAAGGGTCTTTGAGAATAAGATGCTTAGGAATATATCTGGGGCTAAGAGAGATGAAGTTACAGGAGAATGGAGAAAGTTACACAATGCAAAACTGCACGCATTGTATTCTTCACCTGACATAATTATAAACATTAAATCCAGACGTTTGGGATGGGCAGGACATGTAGCACATATAGGTAAATCCAGATATGTATGTCGTGTGTTAGTTGAGAGGACCGAGGGAAAAAGACTTTTGGGGAAGCCGAGGCATAGATGGGAGGATAATATTAAAATGGATCTGAGGGAGTTGGAATATGATGATAGAGACTGGATTCTTTAATCTTGCACAGGATAGGGACCAATGGCGGGCTTATGTGAGAGCGGCAATGAACCTGCAGGTTCCTTAAAAGTCATTTGTAAGTAAGTAAGATATATTACCGGTTGTTCTGTATGGTTGTGAAATTTGGACTCTTACTTACTTACAGAGATTAAGGGTGTTTGAAAATAAGGTGCTTAGGAAAATATTTGGGGCTAAGAGGGATGAAGTTACAGGAGAATGGAGAAAGTTACACAACGCAGAACTGCAAGCATTATATTCATCTGACATAATTAGGAACATTAAATCCAGACGTTTGAGATGAGCAGCGCATGTAGCACGTGTGGGAAAATCCACACATGCATATAGAGTGTTAGTTGGGAGGCCAGAGGGAAAAAGACATTTGGGGAGGCCGAGATGTGAGGATAATATTAGGGAGGTGGGATATGATGATAGAGACTGGATTAATCTTGCACAGGATAGGGACCGATGGCAGGCTTATGTGAGGGCGGCAATGTACCTCCTAGTTTCTTAAAAGCCATAAGTACTTGTACTTACTTGCACATTCTTGTAGAGCCATCAGCGTAGCTCAGTTGGCAGACTCACTACCCTGTTGATTCAGATTTGCACTCAGTTTTTTATTTAGAAAAATTTTGAAATTTTTTAAAAATTAATTTTTTTGAATTCTCAAATCTTTTGAAAATTTTTGAAAATTTCAAAATTTTATTGTATTTTGACAAATTTTGAGATTTTTTTGTATTTTCAAAAATTTTGAAATTTAAATTTTTTTTGAATATTGGAAAATTTTGAAATCTTTTTTAAATTTTTTGTATTTTGGAAAATTTTGAAAATTCTTTTCAATTTGGAATTTTTTTAACTTTGAAAATTTTTTAAAATTTTGAAATTTTTTTGATTTTGAAAATTTTTGAAATTTGATTTTTTAACTATAAAAATTTATGAAATTTTGAAAAACATTGAATAAATCGGAAATTTTTTAAACTTTTGAAATTTTTTTTGAATCTTGAAAAATTTTGGAAATGTTTGGAATTTTGAAAATTTTTTGAATTTTGAAAATTGTTGATAATTTTTATATTTTTTTATTTGGAAATTTTTAAAAATTTGGAAATTTTTGAATTTTGAAAAATTTTAAAAATTTTTCGAATTTTAAAAAAATTAAAAAATTTTGGAATTTTAAAAAATTTTGAAAATTTTTTGAATTTTGAAAAATTTTGAAAATTATTCAATTTTTTTTCAATTTCAAAAATTTTAGAAAATTTTGAAATTTTTTAAATTTTGAATATTTTGACAATTTTTATTTTTTTGGAAGTTTTTTAATTTTGAAGAATTATGAAATTTTTTTTGAATTTTGAAAATTTTTAAATTTTGAAAATTTTTAATTTTTTTTATTTTTGTATCGGGAGTAATTTTGGAGTGAATCGGTGTGCCTCGGGAATGACAGTGATATAGGAGTGACTTAGGAGTGAATCGAGTGACTTAGGAGTTAATCGAGTCAGGTGTGAATCGAGAGTGAATATGGAGTGAATCGAGAGTGACTTAGGAGTGAATCGAAAGTGACTTACGAGTGAATCGAGAGTGACGTAGGTGTGAATCGAGAGTGACTGAGGAGTGAATCGAGAGTAGCTTAGGAGCGAAACGGGGTGACTAATGAGTTCCATGGGAGTTAATAAGGAGTGAATCGGGAGTGACTTAGGAGTGATTTTGGTGTAAGGAGTGTATTGAGAGTGACTTAGGAGTGAATCGTGAGTTACTGAGCAGTGAATCGAGAGTGACTAATGAGTGAATGAGGAGTGAATCGTGAGTGACTTAGGAGTGGATCGGGAATCACTTATGCGTGAGATGGGAGTGAATAAGGAGTGAATCGGTTGACTTCGGAGTGATTTGGCTGTAAGGAGTGAATCGAGAGTGACTTAGGAGTGATTCGAGAGCGACTTAGCAGTGAACCGGGATTGACTTAGGAGTGAATCGAGGGTGACAGAAGTGAATCAGAAGTGACAGGTGTGAATCCAGAGTGACTTTGAAGTGAATCGAGAGTGACTGAGGAGTGAACCGAGAGTGACTGAGGAGTGATTCGAGAATATTTAGGAGTGAATCGAGTGACTTAGGAGTGAATTGAGAGTGACTGAGGAGTGAATAGAGAGTGACTGAGGAGTGAATCGAGAGTGACTGAGGAGTGAATCGGGAGTGACTTAGGAGTGAATCGGGAATGACTTAGAAGTGAATCGGGAGTGACCGGAAAAAAGAGAAACTCTAAACATGCCTCCGGCTGCTTCGGTCTGCCCGGCCATGGAATACAGTGCAACTGGAAAAACGAGAAACTTCAAACATGCCTCCTGCTTCCGGGGGTCGCCCAGGACACGGAAGACGGCGCAACCGAAAAAACGAGAAACTTCAAACATGCCCCTGATCCAGGGCCCAGACAGTCCCCGGGAAACGGCACAACCAGAAAAACAAGAAACTTTAAGCATACATTTAACTCCCACAGGCCGCTCCGGCTAAGGAAAACGGCGCAACTGGAAAAACGAGAATCTTTAAACATGCCTCAAGGTACCACTGGCCGACGAAGCCCCTGAAAATGGCGCAGTCGAAAAAACGAGAAACTTCAAACATGCCTCCGGCTGCCAGGGGCCGCCCCCGCACCGGCAAACGGAGCTGTCAAAAAATCTGAAAGTTAGTATTTATAAAACAGTTATAATACCGGTTGTTCTGTATGGTTGTGAAACTTTGACTCTCTCTCTGAGAGAGGAACATAGGTTAAGGATCTTTGAGAATAAGATGCTTAGGAATATATCTAGGGCTAAGAGGGATGAAGTTACAGGAGAATGGAGAAAGTTACACAACGCAAAACTGCACACATTGTATTCTTCACCTGACATAATTAGGAACATTAAATCCAGACGTTTAGGATGGGCAGGACATGTAGCACATATGGGTAAATCCAGAAATGTATGTAGAGTGTTAGTTGAGAGGCCCGAGGGAAAAAGACTTTTGGGGAAGCCGAGGCATAGATGGGAGGATAATATTAAAATGGATCTGAGGGAGTTGGAATATGATGATAGAGACTGGATTCTTTAATCTTGCACAGGATAGGGACCAATGGCGAGCTTATGTGAGGGCGGCAATGTACCTCCGGGTTTCTTAAAAGCCATAAGTAAGTAAGTACTTATTCTTACTTGCACGTTCTTGTAGAGCCATCAGCGTAGCTCAGTTGGCAGACTCACTACCCTGTTGATTCAGATTTGCACTCAGATTTGAGTTAGATTCCCGCTTGGTTGATTACCTGGTTGGTTTTTTTTTTACCGAGGTTTTCATCAACTGTAAGGCAAATGCCAGGTAATTATGACGATTCCTCCGCCTCACCTCATCTCACCAAGAAATAGTGTAACTCCTGACTTGTTCCACACCTTAATGCTTATGTAAGATATATGAAATACAATAAGTTAAATGAAAAAATGAAAATAAAATAATGCATAATGAAAAAAGACTACCTTCAAATAGAAATATAATTAACCAAAGCCAACATTTAAGTAGTACCAGGGCCTAATACTAATTCCGCATCATCTATATGACCCCCACATTTCAGTTTAATCTACAATGTACCTAACCTACAAATTAGTAAAAAAAATTATGGGTTATTTAACGACTCTCGCAACTGCCAAGGTTATATCAGCATCACCGATGTGCCAGAATTTTGTCCCGCAGGAGTTTTTTTACATAACAGTAAATCTACTGACATGATTCTGTTGCATTTAAGGACACTTAAATCTCGGACCAGGGATTGAGCACTATACTGACTACACTACCAAGGTTGACTACAAATTAGTAATTTATTTTAATAACTTGTGCATTATTGTGTGTTGTGAAAGCAAACTCTTGCATTTCTAAATAAATAATTCTGTTGTACAGTACCTACCTTTGTATGTTATTGCTGTTGCTGATCCTGCAAATTCACTTCATCATTTTCCCCCCCTTTCCACTGTCACTATCCCCTCCACTATCGTCCAATCTCTATTTAAGGGGACATTCCACTAAAAATGACAACTTTTTTCCTAATCATTTTTTCAACCCAATTTTGAGAGCATGTTTCTATGTAAAGGACTAACAAAATTCAATTGTTTAGCTTCCAATTGTTTTTGGCTTTTAATTTTTTTTCTACCTTTTTTTAGGAATATTTTCAAACCCAAGTTTTTAGTAGAAGATCTCAATTATCTGAAATACCTCATTGATTTACTTACAAAATTTTTTTTTTTAACTTTTGAATATGTTATTTTTTCTATAATTCATGAAGAAAAATATTAATAAAATAAACTAGCAGCATCTCACACAAAATAAATGCATATAAACATGCAGCTACCTCATAAATACTTACAGTAAAAATTTCATCCAAATTGATTAACATTTGCCATAAAAATGTTGGTGTTGAATCAAGAAAAATAAACTTATGAAAAAAATGGATTTGAAAGTAAAATGAATATTTATGTAACACATACCATTAAAATTCTCCTCAGCTACTTCAGAGCGCCACCTTTAGAACAAAAAGTTACTAGATTTGTAATCAGATATTTGTAAGAAAGAATTATTTTATGACAAATAATTTTGACAGATCTTTAAATGTCATGTCCCTTTACAGCCTTAATTTAAAAACATTTTAAACGTATTTGTAATCAGAATTGAGCTAAATCCGTTTGATGTGTGAAAATATACATTCTAAAGACGTGAAATAGCTAATAAAAATGTTTTGGAAAATTTTCATGGTTTTCAGTGAATCTCCCCTTAAATTTTCTAAATATTTTAGGTTTACTACATCTAAACAAAGACTGTTGTTTATTATCGACTACACCGAACCACAGCTGAGCAACCAATGACGCTGATTTCAATTTTTAATATTGCTAAAAAGCTGTTGTAGTTGCAGTGCAGTGTTGCCAATGTATTCAAAATAATGTGGTTTAAATAAAAAAAAAGAAATAATTATTATATTTCATAAGACATAATAACAATCAAATTGATAATTAAAAAATACAAATGTAGGGACTTATATCATCCTGAGAAAGCCATATCGAGATGCAGGACATTTTCTCTGAAATCGGGAGTGTCCTGACAAAATCAGGATGGAGAACCCTATTGGTACGTGCTGGGGGTGCTCACATTGAAAACTCTGTATTTCAAAATGTTTCATCAAAGGTTTTCTGGGGTAGAAACAAACATATTGACAGTTGGATATACCATAACAGACCATATATTGTAATTCTATACAAAATTAAAAAAATAAGTTTCTGATAGATACTGAAACAGTCACAAACAAATCACATTTACAGTCTGCATACATAAGGTTTTCTTCCTTTCTTTGTCTCCTTTAACCTTCTTCTTGCAATCAGATACAGAATACAGATTTCAGGTTATTTGGTATTAATCTAGAATGGATTCACACTCACTTCAAAGTTTATCTTCAGAGTGCAGTTTACACTTTAGTGCACATTCTGGATGGACTCCAGTTGTGAACGAAATTCCTCCATGGAAATGGGAGATTCCAGAACATAGCATACAAATTCCAGGAAATCATTCCAAAAATGATCCTCCATACATTAAGTTAGACTCCATGGAACTACTCTGCAGTACATATAAGGATCATCTTCAAATTTATACAGATGGATCTCTAAATCCTAATAATGGGACATCAGGAGCAGGGTATTATATTCCAAAATATCAAGAAAGTTATTTCACACCATGTTCATCCTTCTCCAGTCTTGACACTGAATTGCTAGCTATTGATGCTGCTCTTTAGTGTGTTACTCAAATTTCTGAAACATCTATTTGCATACTTACCGACTCCAAGGGGGCTATATTTAATATAATTAAATATGTACCAAACCTATATGCACATAGAATTATTCCAATTCAGAAACAACTAAGTAAACTAAAAGAACTCCAAAAGGAAATAACATTTCAATGAATACCTAGTCATTGTGGTATACCTGGAAACGAGAAAGTCGATAATATTGCAAAGCAGGCAACATATTTGCAACCAAGACCTCTTCATGTGATATCTATATCCAATGCTTTTGCTTCAATAAAGTCTCATTTTACAAACCTATGGATCAACAATTGGCTCTCTTCTGACAAAGGAAAAATTTTATAATCCGTACGAAAGAAACCAAATGACCTGGAAATGTACAAAAACTTGCCCAGACATGTTCAAACATTTTTAACAAGAGCCAGAACAGGTCACATTGTCACTCAATTGTACCTACACCGATTTCACATTTCTGATAATCCTACTTGTATGTGGTGTAATAATCATGATGAAGATCTGGAACACATTCTTCTATACTGTCCATCCATAAACCTCAAAAGAAGTAAATTAAAATCATCAGTACCAGTTGCAGAAGACACAGCCCTGCAGTATATATTGACTACACTCCAACTTTGGCTACTAATAACAGGCATCTACAATGAACACCGATCAAAATACCCCTCATTTCTCGTGAAAAACAACAACTGAATAGACTACAGTGGACTATAGTGGACTTTATGTTATCAGCAAACAGCTGGATACATTAAGAAGATTGATTGATTGATTGATTGATTGATTGATTGATTGATTGATTGATTGATTGATTGATTCTTGCAATCAGTGCAGTGTAGGGGAGAATATCTATTTCCTTGAACCAACACTAAACTCTCACAATGCGGGCCTCCCTAGCCCTGAATGTATTCCCAATCCAGGAATTGAACCATGGACTGCTTTGGTGGGAAGCGCAAATGTATCTACTAAACTGCAGCAGCAGACTGTGTACACAACCAAAATATCGAAATATATTGGTTTAAGGACTGAAGTTACACAACTTTGGAAAATAATTGATGTGCAAATCTTACCAATAACAATAACAACAGAAATTCCGCATATCTTACTCCTTATAAAGCTCCCAAATGCTTAAATATCAATAATAATGGTAACACATTCATGTTAATGTAGAAAGCTGTGCTGTTGGGTAGTACATATATGCAGGCTCTGGGTTGAGATCATTGACACTCTGGGAAAAATAAATTTCGGCTCCTCCTTCTTTTAACTTTTCCCCTTTTATTATTTAGCAAAAATGGTGAAATAATAATTGAGGCGGTAGCCAGAAAAAGGGCCCATAAGCAAGAGTTATGTTTCGAGAAAACAAAGATTGAAAGATTTATTTTTATGTAATTGCGATTTCAATTCAAAATAACAATTTGCATACTGTTACAATAATATTTGTCTACAAGTTTTTGTTAAATAATGTATCCCGACTTCAATAGTGTTATAATAGTACATTATGCAACAAGCCTATAATGATAGTAATTAAGAAGCGAGTATGGATGTTTATGAGATGAGCACAAGCGAGTTTCATAATTTTCATATGAGCTTCTTAATTACCATTATAGGCGAGTTTCATACGACTTTTATGCTCGACCATATTTCTAACTTGAAATTATTCATTTTATTTGTATCTAACTGACCTTGAGCAATACCTCGTAAATTGTGAGATGTGCGCAGACGCGAAAGTATTGATTTTTTTCCGAGGAACAGATGTCCACATTGACCTTGATAGCCTATAAGAACCTACAGAGTAAACTAAATATTAACTTTGATATAACATTGAAATTAAATTAAACATTGAAAAACGAGATGACAAATTGAATTTATTTGAATATTATTTACAATTAACGCTAATTATTATAGTACCAGAACATAACCTTCTGCGACAGTATTGGATTTCCAGCCTCCGTGACTTTTCGCTAATTCTCTTTCGATTGCATATCTGAGAATAATCGATACTTGCCGTTTTATAACGGTACAAAGCTGACTTGTCATTGGCTGAACACCTGTACTTTAATGAGTAGGTGTACTTTAATGACATGCATTAAAAGACTGCTATCAGGTGTATAATTACTACATTTCGGCATGGTCGAGCATAAATATACATATTTTATTGGAACATTTTATAGCCCCTTTTTCCAGAGAGCAAGCTTATTTTATCAAAATACTTTCAATATGATTATAGTTTAGCAGACATTAAACATCAGCATTCAACAGCGCACATTACAGATGTTTACAAGTTCATAATCATTTTAATAAAATTATATTTCTTGCATACAGTACATCTCATAGTTACGTCATAAATTGCACCGAATACTTGAAAATAAAGAAAATCTGTTGGATACAGAATACAGATTACAGGTTATTAGGTATTAATCTAGAATGGATTCACACTCACTTCAAAGTTTATCTTCAGAGTGCAGTTTACACTTCAGTGCACATTCTGGATGGACTCACACTCACTTTGAGGATCATCTTCACTGATGTTTGCTGAATTCCACAACTATGCAAGGGTGCATGAGTTCATTCAATTAGCTATTCTGCCCTCTGTTTACAAGATATTGAAACAAAACTTTGTAAGCAAGCAGATTTTAAAACGGAGAATCGAATTAAATGTCCTCCCAAAAAAAGGCCTATAGACCTATAGACCCAATTTCCGGTTACCGCCTCAATTGTGTTAATTCACCAAACGAGAAGTTCTGTTTATAATAATAGCTAGTGGCTTGTGCAGCAAATGCTGCTAAGTTCATTAGAAGTTCAAATTAATTTTTTTCAAATTTATTTCCAATGAAGAATACCAGACATTTTGGAAATCATTTGCTTCCATAATAATGAAGCATAGGCCTACCCCTCTGAATGGTTTTCTTCTTGCTAAATACTTTTTATTTAACCTATACATCTTCAGTTCTTGAGTTCCAATGCGAAAACGCAAGTAACAATAATCAGAATGATCAGTCGGTTTTACACGTGGGAGTGAAGCAATAGCTATTTCAGGTTATTGTGGATTGTAGGTTAGTTATGAAAATATTCTGCCCTCTGTCCTCTTCCCTCATGCCCTCTCCCCTCATGCTCTCTGCCCTCATGACCTCATGCCCATTGCCCTCATGCCCTCTGCTCTCATGCCCTCTGCCCTCATGTCCACTGCCCTCTGCCCTCATGCCCCATGACCTCTCTTCTCCTTTCCTTTTCCTTTCCTTCACCTTTCCTTCTCCTTCCCTTTTCCTTTCCTTCTCCTTTTGCTTTCCTTCACCTTTCCTTTTCCTTCTCCTTTCCTTTTCCTTTCCTTCTCCTTCCCTTTTCCTTTCCTTCTCCTTGCCTTTTCCTTTCCTTGCCCTCATGCCCCATGCCCTCTCCTCTCCTCTCCTTTTCCTTTCCTTCTCCTTTCCTTTTCCTTTCCTTCACCTTTCCTTCTCCTTTCCTTTTCCTTCTCTTTTTCTTTTCCTTTCCTTCTCCTTTCCTTTTCCTTTCCTTCTCCTTTCCTTTTCCTTTCCTTCACCTTTCCTTCTCCTTTCCTTTTCTTCTCCTTCCCTTTTCCTTTCCTTCTCATTGCCTTTTCCTTTCTTTGCCCTCATGCCCCATGCCATCTCCCCTCTTCTCCTTCTCCTTTCCTTTTCCTTTCCTTCTCCTTTTCCTTTCCTTCTCCTTTCCCGTTCCTTTCCTTTTCCTTTCCTTCTCCTTCCCTTTTCCTTTCCTTCTCCTTGCCTTTTCCTTTCCTTGCCCCTCATGCCCTATGCCCTCTCCCCTCCTCTCCTTTTCCTTTCTTTCTCCTTTCCTTTTCCTTTCCTTCACCTTTCCTTCTCCTTTCCTTTTCCTTTCTTTCTCCTTTCCTTTCCTTCTCCTTCCCTTTTTCTTTCCTTCTCCTTGTCTTTTCCTTTCCTTGCCCTCATGCCTCATGCCATCTCCCCTCCTCTCCTTTTCCTTTCCTTCTCCTTTCCTTTTCACTTCCTTCTCCTTTCCTTTTCCTTTCCTTCTCCTTCCCTTTTTCTTTCCTTCTTCCCTTTTCCTTTCCTTCTCCTTGCCTTTTCCTTTCCATGCCCTCTCCCCTCCTTTCCTTTTCCTTTCCTTTTCCTTTCCTTCTCCTTTCCTTTTCCTTTCCTTCTCCTTTCCTTTTCCTTTCCTTCACCTTTTCTTCTCCTTTCCTTTTCCTTTCCTTCACCTTTCCTTTTCCTTTCCTTCTCCTTTCCTTCACCTTTCCTTTTCCTTTCCTTTTCCTTTCCTTCTCCTTTCCTTTTCTTCTCCTTCCCTTTTCCTTTCCTTCTCCTTGCTTTTTCCTTTCCGTGCCCTCATGCCCCATGCCATGTCAGCAATCCTGTAGGTCATGGCCTTCGTGTAATAGTCTATTGTTTATTGTAGTGTGTGTTTTGTTTTATTCTGAAATGCAATTAATTAGTTCTCAAAACTGACAAAAGATGGATTCTGGAAAATAGGAAAATTATGTAGGAAAATTGACATTTCACTGAAAACTACTATTTTTCTGAAAAACTTTGGGTTCCAAGCTTCAAAACGAGGGGTCATTTATTAAAATTCGTTCAGCCGTTTTCCTGTAATTTTCATTACCAGTTCAAATTATATATATATTTAGATAATAATAATAATAATAATAATAATAGTAATAATAATAATAATAATAATAATAATAATAATGACAATAATAGTAATAATAATAACACAATAACAATAACAATAATAATAATAATAATAATAATAATAATAATAATAATAATATAAATTTTAGTTGGACATAGTCTGCCTTAACTAAAGGCAAAGTAAAACTTACAAAAATAAATACCATACTGGTAAAACAATTTACATCGAAGGCTTTGGACTCAGAAAATCTGTCGATTATATTATGGTACTGTATATTGTATTTATTTACATTCCATGGTATTCGTAGACCTACATTGCTTCTCAGCTAGAGTGGAGAACATCTCCCTCAGAGAACATCAACACAAGTTCATTCATTTTAGTGTCCCCAAGGACTGGTCTTTTAGTATTTTTCACTCTACTTAGAACGTAACACCCTCGTTTTAGTGGCTGATAAAATGAGGAAATTCCTTAACACAATTTCCAAATTAGGAAAATACTTTGGAGATTATTATGTCTAATATAAAAATACATTTCTGGTGTCGCTGTCAATGTCTCTAGCTTGACGTATACCAGTATCTTGAAACGAGATCACTTGTCCCGAAAATCACTGTTAATGTCTTCTGGATAGCACTGTGTTACTTTCAGCGAAGTCTGTCAATCAGTGGCGGCTCCTGCATATTTCTTAAGAGGAGGAAAGAAGTTAACAGCACGAAATGACACCTCTTGAATGAAACATGCTACAAATTAGCCTACATGCATACATGTAAGACCAGGTAGTGTTGAGGTTGGCCTTCCCTTCTGTATAGCAATAACCTGTTCTTGTAAACTGATTTTCCTAAATTGTCCAAAATATATTATGTTTTCACTTCCATTCATTGTTGAATAATTGCGCAAATTAACAATTACAAGGAAATTCACAACCTCGTAGCATTTTTCGAGCACACTACAGCATCACACGTGTTGGAAGAGACTAGCTACTAACTCGTAACTGCAACCATTTTACGGAAATGGAAATGGGAATGGGAAATAATCTGAGGAAAGCGAGAACACTGCACCCACCCACGTGGTCTGTGTTGCCACATGTGCATTTTACAAGTGCAGTATCACATGCTTTTGAAGAATGTCAGGTCTTGTAAAGTCATACTACCATTATTGTTCAAAGTTGCCAGTGGCCAATTTTTTATGTTAAAAATAATGTAGTTTGGAGTACCTACTTTCAATTTCAAATATATTTGTACAAAACTGACAACTTGGCTGTTGCCCTGTCTAGTACACAATGAATGGAAGTAAATTTCATGGGCCAAAAAGATCTGCGATACTAACATAGATCTACTTCCTCTTTGTTTTATATAAACCCAACTTTAACTTTCAAATATCCTTGAAAGTTTCAAACCATGAATAGTAGCCTATATAAAGTGCAATGAATACTATTTTTGACTTATAATTAAAAAAAACGTTTATATTGTGTCTTTCATAGCGTTGCTTTAAAACTGTTTTTATTGTGCCTCCTCCTAGATGTGTTATAGTCTGGTTGAATGCAGGATCGTTAGATGGCAGCGGCAGCGAGCTTGCTGCATGACCAGTCGGTTTCTATTTCCCGCCCATGCGCTGATTCAGAGGAGGATTTCCTCCCTCTCAGTTCATTTACTTGCTTTAAAACTCTGCTTCTTTCTCTGGCCGCTAGTGCACTGTTGTCTATGTGTGTTAACTGCAGTAGAGGAGGAATGGAGTGCCTTTCCTCCACACAGACAATCTCGCATCTTTCTCACAGTTTTCTATAGCACATGAGCGCGCGTCGTTTAAAACTCGATCAACCGAGTTTTTCTTATAGCTGTGAACTTAAAAATTATCGAATCTTCCTCGAATTTCAAAAGAAGAAAATGTGAGGAGGACGTTCCTCCCTTCCCTCCCCCGAGGAACCGCCACTGCTGTCAGTATCTTGGTTACCCACATGAGGTGGTAGAAGAAGAGACAAAAATTCAAAGCGATTTGTCACTACCTCAATGCTTTTCTTCTTCTTGACAAGTTAGCTATCAACGAATCAGTTATTTTGAGAGACATTTGGTTTGAATAAACTTTTATTCTTCTGTCTAGAGTGTCCTCAATACATCGTTCTTCATCTGTATGTTTCCTGACTGGTATGTAATTTCATACTTTATGTCCACAAATAATAATAAAAACAGATTTTTTTCATACTATTTGAATTATTTATTTTTTCATTCACAAGTCAATCTAAAGTTAAAAGTTGCTTAGCAGCCACTATGAGAGAGAGTGTCTTTTTTTTGTAAACTGTTCATCATCTCTAAAATATCTTCCCAGAACACAGAAAGAAAAATAATTTCAAAATTATTTAACTTGAGCCCAAGAGCCCTAAAAATTCTTACGCCCTAAAATTTTGCGTCCTGGAGTTAGTTAGTTAGTGGGGTTTAAAAAAGGGCGCGTCAGCTACTATGGCTATTTGCGCCCATCTCTAAAATCGTTTACAAAACAGAAACACAATACAAAAATCAGAATGCTTAAAAGAACTAAAAAGTGTTGTCACGGTTAAAACGAGGTTCACAAATGCAGTTTCAACAAGATGATGCATAAAAAACATAAAAGTGAGCAGTTCTCATACCCTACCTAATATTTAAGGGGAGAGGATGGTATTTTTGATGAAAAATGACTGAATTAAAAAAAAAAAAATTCTTTAAAATACCCTGTGATATGTGTGGATCGCCATTTTTAAACTTCCTGCATTATGGATTTTTAAATCACTCGCCCACTTTTATTGTTGTTTCCGGTAAATTAAATTTTCAAATTTTTTTTTTTTTAAATACCCTTTGATATGTGTGGAATGCATTGCATAACATTTTGTAGGTATTTGTGCCCTTATCGGATGTTGAGACGTCATTTTTAAACTTCCTGCGCTATGGATTTTTAAATCACACGCCCGCTTTTATCGGTTTCCAGTAACTTCATTTTTTTTTTTTTTTTTTTTTTTGCTACATTGCCAGACAAAATGGATATAATTTCTGAACTATTAAAGATACATGCAAGAAATTTAGAACACACATTCTTTAGTCTATTAGGAAACTTTTCTCTGTAACAGAAGTTTGTTAATTGATTTCATTTTAAAAATACGTCCGTTTGTTTGCAAGAAAGGAAATCAGAAAATTTTTACTAAATTTTAATTGTTTATTTTACAAACGTAGGGACTAATATCAAAATTCTGTTACAGACAGTTTGTAGAACATACTTTTGCAAATACATTGGAAAAACTGTTTGATTCTATCTTTAAAAACGGTTTAGATATATCGGTTTTAGTACAATCCTGCATTGGGTATATTTTTTTCAAATTTGGGCTCCCAAATAATTTTTTTTTTTTTTCAAAATGTTTTTATTTGGTTGAGTTGCAACAGCTATGAGCTCTCTACATACAAAAAATTAATAATTTACACCAAATAGGAAAAAAGTTTTAAAAAATACCATCCTCTCCCCTTAAAATGAAATAAAATAAATGTCACCGGAAATAAATTATCTGGCATGTAAGAGGTCCGAATGTCAAGTTTGTTAAAAACATATACTAAACAAATGTAACCTCCGGATATAAAGGGTCTGGAGAATAAGTAAAACAGGTCATTAAAAAACTAAATCACCCTGTCAAGTCCTGTATTCGATAAAAATCTCAGAACTGCATTTGTACAATTAAAATCATTTCCAAGAGCATCACGTAGAGTCGGCTGAATTCCATATTGCCAACGGACACGGTCATATTTTCTGCAATGCAATAAAAAATGTTCCACCGTAAGAGGAACATGGCATATATATCACACTCCGTCTGAGGCTCGCCACATATTGCGTCCTGGACATTTGCCCAGCTTGTCCAGGGCCTGCAAACATGCATCATCCGCAGAAACTCAAGGGTCATAGTTAGCAGGCAGACATAACAATTTATGGTTCACTCAACTTCATCTTGGTCTGTTGAAACAAGTGAAGTCAGAATCCGTGAAAAGTAACGAAGACACCCTTAATATTAAATCCCTATAACTCAGGTCTTTCTTCTTACTGCTACACAGTAACTTCATAAACAATTGGATTAGCATGTTTATCTGTGTATATTTCGTATGAGTCTCACTAGCTGCGTGCCAATATTTGATCAATCTCCATTCATTAGTATGCAAAGGATGTTCTGAAACAGAGGTGGAATGCAATGCTAGTACAGTTCTAGAAAAAAGTTTCGGGCCGAGTCTTGGAGCTGCTTTCATACTGCGTTCATTGCATTTTGGACTTAGACCTTCGTGTAAGGGTTAGACATGTTGCACAGATGGAAGACCTTACGTCTAGTCCCAGTAGCCGAGAACTCTGGGACACAAGACTCTCATTCTCAAAATGGCAGCCAGCTGGGGTTCAAGTCTCCATGACCACTGCCATTTTTTTATATGTAACGTTGAAGTTGATATGTTCTTCAAGGTCCTCACATCGATGTTTTATTTTTAAAAAGTGGAATAATTATTACTAAGTGAATATGCTAGGAGAAAATCCACAAACGCTTAGGGAAAATACGGGAATTTTACTTGAAGCAAGTAAAGAGATAGGTTAGGAAGTAAATCCCGAAAAGACAAAGTATATGATTACCGGTATGTCTCGTGGCGAGAATATTGTAAGAAATGGAAATATAAAAATTGGAAATTTATCCTTTGAAGAGGTGGAAAAATCCAAATACCTGGGAGCAGCAGTAACAAATATAAATGATACTTGGGAGGAAATTAAACACAGAATAAATATGGGAAATGCCTGTTATTATACGGTTGAGAAGCTTTTATCATCCAGTCTGCTGTCAAAAAATCTGAAAGTTAGAATTTATAAAACAGTTATATTACCAGTTGTTCTTTATGGTTGTGAAACTTGGACTCTCACTTTGAGAGAGGAACATAGGTTAAGGGTGTTTGAGAATAAGGTGCTTAGGAAAATATTTGGGGCTAAGAGGGATGAAGTTACAGGAGAATGGAGAAAGTTACACAATGCAGAACTACACGCATTGCATTCTTCACCTGACATAATTAGGAACATTAAATCCAGATGTTTGAGATGGGCAGGGCATGTAGCACGTATGGGCGAATGCAGAAATGCATATAGAGTATTGGTTGGGAGGCCGGAAGGAAAAAGACCTTTGGGGAGGCCGAGACGTAGATGGGAAATGATATTAAAATGGATTTGAGGGAGGTGGGATATGATGATAGGGACTGGATTAATCTTGCTCAGGATAGGGACCAATGGCTGGCTTATGTGAGGTCGGCAATGAACCTGCGGGTTCCTTAAAAGCCAGTAAGTAAGTATTATTACCAGGGAACGGATTTATATGGACTAAAAATATATGAAATATGTAAATATATATGTAGTTATTTTTACCAAAATATGGAATTAAATATGGATTTTTACCAAAATATGGAATTAAATATGGACTTAAAATTATAAAAAAATGACTATGTACGTTAAATATTGGTACATTTTAATCAAACTAAACAAAAAATATAATGGACGTACCTTATCTTCCAATGTAGTTTCAACAAAACACAATTTTTATTGTCTGTTACCATAACAATAGGTTACAAACATTTCTTTCAAGTGCTGAAAAGTGAATCTTCTTCTATTGTCTCTGAGGATAGATTTATACTGACTAAAAGAGCGTTCGACGTCACAAGAAGTAACTGGTACATAATTCAATTTCACAATGTCTGCTGGGGATAAGTCCAAGTTAATCTTCACTGTTGATTCACCACTCATCACAGCAACAACCTTTTGTAGTTCTTCATATCCAGGGTTTTTTGAAAGTACAGTGTCCACCTTAGCTCTTACTGCATCTGCAACTTTACCTCTACCACGATTCAGTTGTTCCACAGTACTATTTATAATTTCAAAACTTTCAGATAGTGAAAGGTGCCTATTTTGGAGACTTTTGAGCGTTTTTATGATGCATGAAAATGTATGCTGAATGTGAGCTAAGTCATTCTTCACACTTATGTCACAGGTAACTGTTTTCGCAGTATCAATTGAGACTGCATCTTCAGAGTCCAATGCAAGGAGAACATTGTTAATAGAGTCTATATGTTCGGCATAATATTCAACTGCTTCTAGCCATGTACCCCATCTAGTTAAAATTGGCTTTGGTGGCAATGGAATTTCAGGGTACATTTCTTTCAACACGTTAACTCTACTGGGAGCTTTGAGAAATACTTTTTTCACTGATGAAATCAACAAATCTACTTTAGGGAAATTGTCTCTGACCACTTCTGCCACACGATGAAATGCATGTGCCACACAAGTAAAATGAGTCAATTTAGGATATACAACAGATAATGCTTGTCCAGCTTTGACCATATAAGGGGCAGCATCGCTAATAAAGAATAACACATTATCGTACATAATACCCTTTGGCCACAGGATACCCATAGCTTCGTTGAACAGTTTAACTATAGTTTTGTTATTGCACTTTTCTAGAACATCACAATGTAAAAGAATTCGTTCAGAATATTGTTCACTTAACAAACCGATAACTACATTACCAACAAGTCTACCTTCTTTGTCGGGAGTCTCATCAATGGAAACCCAAATTGAACTATCTTTAATTTCATCTCTTATCTTCTGTATTGTCTCATCGTAGATGGATGGAGCATACGTCTTCCTAAGTGTTGACTCATCCGGGATTGTATGTTGAGTATATTTTTCAAGGAATTCCCTGAAGACCTTATTCTTTAGTTTGTAGAGAGGAATATCAGCAGAGATGAGAGAACGGCACAGGTCGATGTTAAACTCAGATCTTACATTCGATGTTGTTGGTTGTGTTAAAAACAATTGTCTCTGCTTGGAATTTAGTTGTTTGTTGGCCTGATGTTTACTAGTTGTAATGTGTTGTTGCACCAGGAACTTTTGTGTAGATGATACTGCACACTGACACAAATTACAAAATAATATTTTATTGTCAGTTGATAAACCATCTTCTTTAAATTCTGAAATGTAACTTGTTAGTTTTGATTTTAAATTGACTGAATGACGTACTTTTGGCATATTTACCGTCTTTATAGTATGATTTACAAAACTGAACCTATGTGTACTCTGACTGGCATTTAACTGTTGAGCTGCACAACTGAAGTCTGTTAAAAATTTTAAATTAAATTAATACAGTTTTGTAACTTACTTTCCCATTGTTGATAGGACTGCTAATTTTCAAATAACTCTGATGTTAAAGGGATTACTGAACATGTGTTTAAATCTCTATTGTTGAAATGTATTTTTAAAAGTTAATGGAATTTTGTTTTGTTTTATTGTTAAACCTAATATAATATGGACTGTTTTATATGAAATATGGAAAATATATGGAAATTAACGAAAATATGTACTAAACTCTAAAATATGGAAAAATATGGAAAATAAAAGTAGGATTTTTCAACCCTACACATTGTGAAACATAAAGATAATGCAAAATATAAATTATATTAGCTTTATAAGTAAATATGTATTTACATATAAATCCTTTCCCTGATTATTACTATCCACCTCCTGTGAGTCATAATTAGGCTTGACCTTCCTTAAGGGAAGACTATACTTCCATACCTTAGAATGTTAAATTTCTCAATTTTGGGTGCACTTTTCTCAGAAGTTATAAACGATAAAAATATAGAAAAAATCGGGCATATGTATTACTTACTTAGAAATGGCTTTTAAGGAACCTACAGGTTCATTGCCACCCTCACATAAGCCAGCCATCGGTCCCTATCCTGTGCAAGATTAATCCAGTCTCTACCATCCCACCTCCCTCAAATCCATTTTAATATTATCCTCTTATCTACGTCTCGGCCTCCCCAAAGGTCTTTTTCCCTCCGGTCTCCCAACTAACACTGTATATGCATTTCTGGATTCGCCCATACGTGCTACATGCCTTGCCCATCTCAAATGTCTGGATTTAGTGTTTCTAATTATGTCAGGTGAAGAATACAATGCGTGCAGTTCTGTGTTGTGTAACTTTCTCCATTCTCCTGCAACTTCTTCCCTCTTAGCCCCAAATATTTTCCTAAGAACCTTATTCTCAAACACCCTTAATGTCTGTTCCTCTCTCAAAGTGAGAGTCCAAGTTTCACAACCATACAGAACAACCGGTAATATAACTGTTTTATAAATTCTACCTTTATGTATACAATTGGTTAAATAAATTTGAATTTCCACTGAGCGGATGGCAATTTTTTTTTTTTCATTTATAACTTTTTTTTTTGCATTAAGAATACTGTACAAGTTATTTCTTATTTTTGCAGAAGATAGAAATGATATTAATTTTTAAACCTACTGTATACAATGCCATCACATTGATATTGTATATTAATTTCAGCCTTCTGGATACAATACTTTCTGAGAAAAGTGCACCAATGTCACAAAAATTAGAAAGTGCAGAAATATGGTATCAAAGTTTCCATATCATGCAATGTTAAATTCCTCAATTTTTAGCACTTTTTTCAGAAGTAGGCTAATAAAAGACACAAATGTAGGAAAAATAGGGCATATGTAACATACTTCATGCATAGAATTGGCTAAATAAATTTAAAACTCCACTGAGTGGCTGGCAAAAAAAAAAAAAAAAAAGAATTACACTTGTAACATTGTTTGCATTATGAATTACTACAATATTGAATAATTTCAAGGGAAAAATTGTTCTGGGGCCGGGTATCGATCCCGGGACCTCTGGTTGAACGTACCAGCGCTCTGCCAACTGAGCTACCCGGGAACTCCACCTGACACTGTCTCAACTTTTCCCTTTATATCCACACAACTCGCGTGGGCTGACAAAACGCCAGAGACCTACATCGAGTGCACACAAACTCTGTGTGACTTGAAATTGTGGTTTTTTGTTAACGTACACGATACCCGGCCCCGGAACAATTTTTCCCTTGAAATTACTCAAATCTGCGTTACAGGAAGCTTTACCTGAAAGATTAGATTTGCATAATATATACGTCACTGTGTACGTTAACAGAAAATCACAATTTCAAGTCACACAGAGTTTGTGTGCGCTCGATGTGGGTCTCTGGCGTTTCGTCAGCCCACGCGAGTTGTGTGGATATAAAGGGAAACGTTGAGACGGTGTCAGGTGGTCATCCTGCCTAAGGTTTTTCCGTGGTTTTCCTAAGGCGCTAAGACAAATGTCGGGATGAGTCCTAAAAGAAATGGGCCACGGACCTGCACTCATATCCCCATGAATCTCCCTAATTAACAATTACATCTCTCCCCCCTCTTCGCAAATGAGCCATCATATAGCCAGATGGCTGGTCTCGAAATTGAGACAAATCAACAAGGCTCATGACCTCCTACATAATAGCCAAATTGGCTAGTCTCTTATATGAGACAACTCATCCTGCCTAAGGTATTCCGTGGTTTTCCTCAGGCGTAAGACAAATGTCGGGATGAGCCCTATAAGAAATGGGCCACGGACCTATATGCCCTTCCCCATATATATTCCACCTTTATTATAAATTATGTATGCCCTAGTTCAGATAATATTAATAGTCTATTAAACATACGAGGTCACTCAATAAGTCGCAAATTGAAAGGACAGGGACCTCTCAAATTGCAGCTTAGATTTCACGGCGCTTCTTCCGACGGCCTTCAAATGCTTTGTCATCGAACAACGGATGACGGCGTCTTGCCATCCTAACGGCAAACACCAGCCAACTCCTCCTCGCCCCGTTCCGTGATCAATTGATCAATCTCAGCCCCCCTCGCGTATGTGGTACCTAAGAGGCTACGTCCAATTTCGGCTTCCCCTTCAAAATTTTCTAGAGCTCCTTCAGGGGAGCAGCGTAATCCGGAGTGAGACTAGTGGCCAACAGGCTTGGAGCTCACATATTTAGTTTTGTACAGCCCCCAACCCCTTGCAAGGACGCGTTTTGCGTACCTTTTAAATTTTCCTCCCAATTCTCCTTCGATTTTTCGATTCGGTGTCAGGTGGAGTTCCCGCGTAGCTCAGTTGGCAGAGCGCTGGTACGTTCAACCAGAGGTCCCGGGATCGATACCCGGCCCCGGAACAATTTTTCCCTTGAAATTATTCAAATCTGCTTTACAGGAAGCTTTACCTGAAAGATTAGATTTGCATACTGCAATATTTTTGCTCAAGCTAGGATTAAAAGCTGACAATTAGAAGAAATAAAAACCATATTATCATTTTATACATATTAAATTACCGAAAAACGATAAAAGCCAAAATTTTATTTTTTTTTCGCCAAAATTCGGTGTACAGATTCCCCTTAAAAACTGTTAAAGTCCGCGGTTCGGAATCTACCAGGTGAGTAAGTCTTTTTTTACTGCAGGATCTATAAATATTCATCATTTATTTACAGCAAATCAATTTTCATCGCATAATTCCAGAACGTGTTACGACAACATTCCATATTGAAGGACTTTCAACGGCTCCCATAGAGATTCCTTTTATACGAAGGCTTTCCACATCTAAGCATGTACAATGTCTTCCAAATGGGATTTATTCATTTCAAATAGCTCAAAACTTTTTTCCAGAACTATACATTACATACACAAGTAATTACACAAATCATTACCTCATTACTTGTGATAATTATTTTCTTTAATATTACACAGAGATGTTTTACTTCAATGATCAATTTTCTTCAGCACAACAACGAGTTTCAGTTTCATTGACTGAGATGTATACATACATATTTACACACATTCATTCTTAGAGTCACAGTATTCATTTATACAAGCATACAAGAAAATTGAGTTCTCCTTACACAATACACTCTGGATTGCTGGAGTTGTTCATTTCTCTCATTATGCAACTTCTTCTTCACTGAAAATCACTTTTAACATTTTATACATACACTATACAATTTTAAAATGACAACACAGGCATCATACACTTGAAATATTCATGTAAAATTTCACACTCAGTCATGTTACAAATGTAAACTTTCATAAACGTTCTCAGATCATTAAAATGATAAATTCATACTGTTTTAAACATACACTCTATCAACTCATCTTTATAAACCACATAAATTACAAAATCCGACAATTTTATAATAGAATTTTTCACACTCATTAAGCATTTTGACTTCATAGTAGTATGATATCAGGATTTCATTATTGTCCATTCCTTATTGTCATTACTCATTGGTAATATTTAAAATTGTGTGACGTCATTTATACATCCTGGTGATGGTCCATCTCTGACCGCATTTCGAATAGATCTCCAATGGAAATATTTTTTACTAAATGACAGAAATATGAAGTAAGCCACAACCATTCATTCTTTTACATTTACATGGATATTACATTTTAACATTCGTGCACATTAATGTCTTTTAGCTTATTATGTTAAAATAAATTATGATATTTGATATTTCTAATTTTTGGAAATGGACAGAGCATGTATTTGTTGTTTCTTTATTATTGTCTTCTTTATTCTTTCAAGTTGATCTTTATTATTATGCTTTTATATTAACACAGTCTAGTATATACAGTCACGAAGCTCAATACGTAGTAAATATGCATCCATAGACTGTTGCTAACCACTAGGATCGCTACTATCGCCTCATTACAGACAATGCGAAATAGTACCTGAACAGTCTATTGTTCCTAGTACCCTCATAAACTCAAGCTTCGTGACTGTATATACGAGACTATGATAATAGTCTGTTGAATATAATTTATTAGTTATTGTCAGCACAGAATTTATTGTCAGCATAAATGATTACTTATGCATTTATTATTATCTATACAGTCGGGTATCTACTAACCACTTTTCCTATATAGTTGTCAGATATATCTGACAGCTGTCCTTGGTCTACTAGCGGCAGAGTGGTTAACATATACAAACAATAGGCTACTGTGATGTTTTATATTTTCGTAATAATATAAACATGTCAGTTTTTCATACGATCCCTCAGCAGTTAACAGAATAAGTACAATATTTTGAGTTCTAACTACATTTAATAACAAGAAATATTATTTTAATTAACCTACTTATTTTTTAATATAATAAGACAAATAAGTACTGGTAATCAGGATCTATATTTCAAATTAATTTGTAAAAACACAAACGATTTAAGCAATTTCATTGTCATGTATTATGAAAAGTATGAAGCCTACAGTATTGAAACATATAACAATGAAAAGAGACACTGTCCAAGTTTCGTTTAAAGTTTCGCGGAATTATCACAGTACTTATTTATTTAATGTCTTGTAATCGGAAAATGTATTATATATCTTGTTATTTATTGTGTCTTTTGGTAATTTTACTATTCTTTGAAAACTTAAGAGTGTTAAAATTAAATTCATACTAGAAATCAATTAAATTCATACTAGAAATCTTATTTGTGTGTGTCTGTGTGTGTATTTTTTGCGTTTGTATTTTGTGTTTGTATCTAATGACGAATCTATAATCTGAAATAGATTGTACAGGGAATGAATAAATACAATACAATACAATACAATACACTGTGTGACCACTAGACGACTAGGTATGAGAAATGGCGGTGACACTGTTACTGGCCTATCTTATCTGTACATGCTGACGCAGTGGTTCATGCTTCAGTTACTTGAAGATAAATCAGGGTTTCTATTTCAACAAAATGGGGCTTCACCATATTTCCATCTTCAAGTGTTCCATTATCTTAATCAGCAACTCCCTCAACATGAAGTTTGACAAGCCTCTAATAACGATTGGTGTCTTATCCGCTGGCCTACCCAGTCGCCTGACTTGACCCCATGTGATTTTTTATATGGGGGTTTGTCAAAGATTAAGTTTATGTACCATCCTTTTCAGTTAATCTTGATGGATCCGTGCAGTTGTGGCTAGTATTGACTGGGATAAGCTTCAGCATGTGTGGATGGAGTTGGACTACCATGTCGATGTTTGCGAGGAGGGCACATCGAGCACTTGTAGCTTCAAAACTTGAGTGTCGCTTTTCATTGGTATATGTTTCAATACTGTAGGCTTCATACTTTTCATAATACATGACAATGAAATCGCTTAAATCATTTGTGCTAGCCCTGTGTATAATAGGGAGATTATTGTACTGCGGGACACTTCGCGACTCGCGTGGCATTCACCAGTAGCTTATCAGCATCTGCCTTGCATTTCATATGCGCTCTGTTCCAACAGCGTAATAACCTCCCATATAAAAGAATTGTACCTACCGGTATATATGAACTAGTTTATGCATTGAACAACCCGAGTCATGATAGTAAGAAATATAAGAGAACATCATAATAAAAAAATTGTTACTGAGGAAACTAGGAATTATTAGGTACTGCAGTTACGTTAGTCTCCATTTTTAACTTACAGTTTCCATGATACTTGAATTTATTCCCTAAATAAACCAATAATCTGTTTAAATACTTTATATTAAGCAGATGAGAGACCAGCTATTTGAGATGCTTGTGCTAATATTCAAAGAAAAAATTATTCTGATAGAGAAGTTAAATCAAATACCTTACCAGTACTATAATAATACCAGATAGCTGTATACTAGCAGCATTGGTGTGAGTGCGAAATATCGCTGACCTGACATCTAGCGGAGCGGCGTGGAATTACGTCCACAAATACAAATATTAACATAGAGGGATTCGGACTATTGTTTAAAACGTGAGCTACTAATGTGGAATAATATATGAAACACTTAAGAAATGTTGAATAGTATTTAATGTAAAATTATTTTCTGATATCAAAGCTGCATATTACTTTCCGTAATTAATTGTTACATATTTTTTCTTTGGTTTAGTAAGACAAAATCAATTCGGACATTAAGGATGAATTTACAACAATGCTTTATATACGCATTGCTGACAACTGTAAAGATGAAATTGATAGTAATTTGATGCTTGTAATAATTAGTAAAGGCATGTGGACAACAATAGAACATAATTTGATAAAACCTTAAAATTTCAATACATTTTAACTTCTTTCATTTATTAGGTCTAAATATAAAAGCTAATTTTTATGTTTCTATCAACACAAAGACGAAGGAATTAGGCCTACTAAAGAATGTTGTTGACTCACGTTTTGTGATCCCTTGGAAATGGAAAGTACGATTTGGAGCAATTTGTAATGCTGTAATTTTGTAGCAATTATAAACAGCACATATACACCCTGACATTTTAACACAGCACCAATTAATAAAGCTATTAACTAGACCAGCAACAATATACATTGCAGTTGATTACAGCTTGTTTTGTGAGTATCGCCACACCGGCCCCCAGGTAGCAGCACCAGTGTCATTCGTGCGCAGAACTGCTAGGTGTCCAATATTATTATAGTAAGGTATTTAGTTAAACTATGCAAGCAAACTTCAGCTCTGACATTTCGAAAATCTAATTGTTATAAATAGAGACCGGATATTTGGCAAAATGCCTTTTATCACTGGGTTGACATTATGTCAAAGTTACATACATTTTAATGCGTTTCGAGGTATTTAGAAGTGATAGGGCCAATTTTTATTTTCCTATCTAAGTTATTTCTGTCTATTTTAAGAATAATGTAAGTTAATATTTTCGCCTTATTTTTCGTTAAAACAAATTGAAAGTTTATTTACTTGCTGTTTTAATTTATATTAAACGTCTTAAGTATACCTGAGATAACAGAACAACATATAACAAACTACAGAGACCACATTGAAAGAATACCAAATTCAAGAGCAGCTAAAACTTCATTATTACATAAACCTATATGGGAACGAAAACAGGGACGACCTTGAAAACGCTGACATGACCAAATATAGGAAGCCGGAACAGACTATGAGGACCTAATCCGTGAAGACGACGATGATGATGACAGTTTATTCCTCTCATGTGTGGGATTAATGTTCATTAGCACACAGTCTAACCCTTCATAGAACTTATTTTATTATATAAGCGGAATTATCATTACAATTAAACTCTCCATCGGTGAAGAGTGCAAACGTATATTGCTTCCGAATAATGGCTTACAGGAAATGAAATAAACATTTTATTGCGATGTACCGAAGTACATAAGATATTTCCGTCCAGGAATTCTGTGTTATCATATGATGAAGGATGGATAGAACAGAGAAAAATTCTCTCTGGCACTGGAGCTCGAACCCGGGTTTTCAGCTCTATGTGTTGACGATTTATCCACTAACTCAGAGTTCGAATCCCGGTACTAGAGAGAATTTTTCTCTGTTCTATCCACCCTTCATCATATGATAATGCAAAATTCCTGCACAGAATTATCATATGTGCTTTGGTACATCATAATAATATGTGTAAGTAATCACTTAGTGATTCAAGACGGCGCTCATCCCATCGGATCCCGGCCACTTAGTCACTCATAATGAATGCACCTCTGTACACAGTGCATTGGACATTGTGCCACTGTCACATATTCTGTGACACAGTGCATGAGGGTAGGCTACTAAAGGGAAAACTGAGATGTAGAACTTAAACTGAGAGGATTTGATCTGGCATCGGAATTGGAATCCGATGTGGCTTAGTGGATAAAGCGTCAGCACGTAGAGCTAAAAATCTGAAATACTCAAATCGAAATATGTAATTTTTTTAAGTTCAAGGTAGGGGGAGGGATTCAAATCTGATAACCCTGCTTGGGTATGCACAACATCTGATAGATATTGAAAAAAATATCACGAATTCAAGATTAGGCTCATATCTGTTAATGAGTAAAATGCAAGAATGTGGTGTCTGAATTTTGTTTCTTAGAAAATCGAAAATTTATTCACATTGAATTTCATTAGTAATTTTATTTGAAATACTTCACTGACGGGAGAATAATACAATACTGCTGTCTGTGCCTACTTAGTTCACTATTTTCTCTAAAATTTATTTTTCTGAGTTGAAATATTATAAGAGAGAAGGTAATACAGTGTTACTGTTTAAGTTTTACTGTGGTAGGTACACACTATGTGTCGGTAGGTCAATAATCCTTCTCTTTCATATTTATTTTACTACGCATGTATCTTCTAAAGGTAATGAGAGCTACAATGGAAAAAAAAAAACCTATATTCCAAGTAATGCATCTCCAAATAACTGGACTCATCGTGGACCACTATGTATAAAAGAAAAGTGGAAACTAGAAAACCATAGAATTGAATTTTCGTATTAGCACAATGAAAATGAAACATGTATTTTACTATTGTAATTAATAACCCCCAAGTGACAATTCCTACCAATTGTGTACTTACACAGTTTTTAGTGTGTGAAAGCATTTGTTGACTTTATACTAGCTTATGCCCATTCCTGAATACAACTCTGACAAATATTACTACATATTCATTACTTATACCAATTTTGTAATGCTTTTAAATTATTTATTATCTAACACCGATCTTCATCACAGATCAATTAAAATCTACAAGTTTAGGAAGGTCCTGATTTTGTTTTAGCTAGGTTAAGTATCAACCTGGCTTCTTAATTATTGTCAACCCTGAAAATATAAGGGGAATAACTGTACAAACAACTAATAGAACATAAATTTGGATATGTATATACGTATCTCTGAATTACACATAATCAGAGTATTCTTCATGTTTTTAACTGACATATAATTTTTACATTGCGTACACATATAATAATTCATGGTAAATATATTAGTAAATCACTGATATTAAAAATCTTTGCTTATAATATGAATACAGTAAATATTTATCTCAAGTTTTCTCACATAATAGTTTTGTCACAGACTCATTATTGTCAAACATTCACAAGTTATTAATCAGAAAGGCACTCATTACGCTTATGTTAACGTAATAATTAACCACTGAAGAAAAGAAACAGGTTATCTGCTCAAACTCATAGACAAATCAGTAACAAAATATATGTGCTATGTTTATGCTGTGGTAGTGGTGGTAATGAAAGCACAGAAATGTGTTGAGAATGCATGGACTCTCTCAGCTAAATATTACATAAACAGACATTCTCCATGAATCTGCAGATGAAGGCTACATGAAATATTATTAAATTACCACAGTCAAGAAACAATTTTTTTCTACCTTTTAGTAAACAAAAAAAAACCATTGTAATAAATATTACAACAATATAATTATGTTCTTGTGTTACACATACAAAATAACAAATTCAGTGGCGGCTCCTGCGTATTTCTTAAGAGGAGGAAAGAAGGTAACAGGACGAAATGACACCTTCTTGAATGAAACATGCTACAAATTAGCCAACATGCACACATGTAAGACCAGGTAGTGTTGGGGTTGGCCTTCCCTTCTGTATAGCAATAATCTGTTCTTGCATAATACATAATGTTTTCACTTCCATTCATTGTTGAATAATTGCAAAAATTAACAATTACAAGGAAATTCACCTCGCAGCATTTTTCGAACACACAACACCATCACACGTGTTGGAAGAGACTATAGCTACTAACACGTAATCGGAACCGCGGAAATGGGAATGGGAAATAATCTGAAGAAAGTGAGAACACTGCACCCACCCACGTGGTCTGTGTTGCCACATGTACATTTTACAAGTTCACTATCACATGCTTTTGAAGAATGTCAGTTCTTATAAAGTCATACTACCATTCTTGTTCAAAGTTGCCGGTGGCCGATTTTTTATGTTAAAAATAATGTAGTTTGGAGTACCTACTTTCAATTTCAAATATATTTGTACAAAACTGACAACTTGGCTGTTGCCCTGTCTAGTAGACAATGAATGGAAGTGAATTTCAGGGGCCAAAAAGATCTGCGATACTAACATAGAACTACTTCCTCTTTGTTTTATATAAACCCAACTTTAACTTTCAAATATCCTTGAAAGTTTCAAACCATGAATAGTAGCCTATATAAAGTGCAATGAATACTATTTTTGATTTATAATTAAAAAGAAAATTTATATGGTGTCTTTCATAGCGTTGCGTTAAAACTGTTTTTATTGTGCCTCCTCCTAGATGTGTTATAGTCTGGTTGAATGCAGCATCGTTAGATGGCAGCAGCAGTGGCAGCGAGCTTGTTGCACGACCAGTCGGTTTCTATTTCCCGCCCATGCGCTGATTCAGAGGAGGATCTCCTCCCTCTCCGTTCATTTACTTGCTTTAAAACTCTGCTTCTTTCTCTGGCCGCTAGTGTGCTGTTGTCTGTGTGTGCTAACTGCAGTAAAGGAGGAATGGATTGACTTTCCTCCACACAAACAATCTCGCATCCTTCCCATAGTTTTCTAGCAGCACATGAGCGCGCATCGTTTAAAACTCGATCAACCGAGGTTTTCTTATGGTTGTGAACTTAAAAATTATCGAATCTTCCTTGAATTTCAAGCATATAATGGTATTTACTTTCAAAAGAAGAAAAATGTGAGGAGGACTTTCTTCCCTTCCCTCCCTCAAGGAACCGCCACTGAACAAATTTGTTCTAAAATGCAAAGGTCCTCTGTGTCAGTATTTGTCACACAGAATGTGAAATGAATATAGTGCAATATTAAAGTATAAAAGTGATAAGCAAAGTAACCATCAGAGGCGAAGCTGGGTAGAGAGGTGTGGAACAAGAACCCCAGACGCTGGACAGCAAAACAAGCTACAGAATGGGGACGTCGAGCTGGGCCCTTGCCCTTTGTGAAAGAAAACCTAGCTTCGCTTCTGACAACTAACACACCACTAAAACAGACAATCAATTACAAGATACAACCCAATGGTTTATAAGACTTATAAAAATCCAATTACTTTTACAAGCAAGAAAGTTACTCAACAGCATAACGAAAATACGTCGCCTGCAGTTATGGTGACTGTATTATCCCATATTAAATACAAATATGTTGTTCTTGTTATAATTGTGTAATGTTCAGAATTACTTATTGTATATATGTTGTAAGTAAAGTTTTTATATCATCTTGTCCATATTTATTTACATTTTAAACTTCGAAACACTTCTGTTTTAGTCTTATTCATCTCATTCACATCTTCTATTGTACGTTAATTGACACAGTAACTATTTTCAATGTGGAGAGGTTCTTAAAGGAATGAGCTAGCTATACTGTAGTGTATTCTACTGTCTTAACATTCAGATGGTCGAGAGATTGATTTTTGAGGGTGTCTATCCTACATGGAATTGCTGAAAGTTACTTTGAATCATTATTTTAATAGGGATATCTTGAACTAGCACCAACAGATAGCGCACATGTACTATGAGGGATGCGCTTTGCGTGTGCATTTGTTTTTCGGTATATAAACATTGAGGATATACGTAGTGTATTAGTATATTAAATACTCTTAAAAACAACTAAAAATGGCAAATTTTTGTTATGTTCCTATATGTAAAAACCAGGGAAAGCCTGCAGTAAACTCTCGATAAACTGGAATGTTTATTATCCAGGACGATCCCTAGTGAAATCCATTTCGTGAATAATGTTTTTAATGTACTGTACCCTAATTATTAAAGCCATATTTTAAGTTCAAATTTTCAAAATCATCCCACACAGTATTCAAAACTGCATGTCCTTAACCTACAAAACACACTACTAATCGTGATAATATTGCGGTCATATTATATCATCCTATTAAAAATTGCATTTGATCTTTCTGCAACTACAAAAAAAATACAAGGAATTCAATCTCGATAGTCTCTTCCCTATAAAAAAAAACCACATTGGTGGCGGCATATCCTGTTTTTAGCGCACGGTTCTTAAATACTAATTATTAAAGAGGGCAATATTCACTTTCGACATATTTCCTGTTTTTTTATTCGTGCATATTGTTCTCAAATTTCTCGTGTAGGTTCATGAACATTCAGTTTACTCGTATTTATATTCTGCATACTGCAGATTTCCCCACCCATCTCGGGGAATCACTCAATATTATACAGGTTTACGTTATTATTTATTTTAAATTAAATTATGAAGTAAGAAAATATTGAATTATATTAAATTATACTTGGTTATACAAAATAACTGTAAATATAATTTTGACTCGCACAGAAAACCAACAAGCGGGAAAACGTAATCAACTGTAGCATATGTCAAAACATAGCCCTACAACATGTTGCGCCGCATGGAACGCTCCTGCCATCTGACGGTAAAACTTCGCATAAGATACTCCTATTATCTCTAACGTTACCTCATAAGTCATAACACTTCCATATTCGCACTTTTACCAGAATCCAAACATCGTACCAACAGTGAATAACAATTGAACTTTAAACAGTCTTCAAATAAGACGAGAAAAAGTACATGTTAGTAATGATATGTTATTACTAAATCAATTACTTGCTTTAAATTAATGTAAGTTATTCTAATACAGTACAAGTACCTCAAATTTATATTTTAAAATTAATGTTCTTCTAACTTTATATTAGGTCTGTTTTGTTAGACACATATCTAAATCAAGAATTTTAAAATTTACTTTTAAACGTATACAATGAGTCATAATTCATCTTATTTCAATTTTACTTTTGTTATTGAAAGTACCATTATGTGTCAAGGGTGATTTACACGGCACTGGTTTTATTTGTTCTGAACAAGCATCTGTTTGAAAGACGCTTCCTGAAAAGTTAAACATGTCCAATTTTAATACTCCCCAAAGCGATAAGAGAGCGACTGGGGAATAGACCTGCCTTCTGCACATGCGCGAGACGGTCTGCTGGCTACAAAGACAGTACAAACCACATTTCTGCCTCTTAAGCAAAAACATAGTAACTGTACAAAAAGCTAAGAATGATTTATGTATATCAAATTTCTCAGCTTTGCGAGTTCTAACTGATCCACTTATAGCAAATGCAGAGCCTTCCAAATGTAATACTGGTATCTTAGATCAAAGACAAGCATTATAGTTGTATACAGAATTACCCAATTGGGCTTAAAAACTCGTGCACAAACCATAACAGCGGCTCGAATAACATTCTCCTCTGACGCCATGAAACTTAATGGTGGCAACTTCCTACTTTTTACCAGCACCATGTAAACGTTTATCAGCTACCGAATTTTGTAGCCAGCTATTCGCTACAGAAAAGCGTCAAGGTGACAACTGAAGACATATATCGATGCAAATTTAATATTTTTAGCTGACACTATTCATCAATCAGAAGCCAGGAGCCTGTCTTTGTGTGAATCGATGTCACTGGTTTTGGGTGCAAGAAAGAAAAAAAGAAAAACAATTTAGAAGAAGCTCCTGGTAGGCATGCCATGGATTATTGAGAATTCCTACAAATTTAAGGAAATGCCATTCCACAAAATAATAAACAGAAGGTCGTTTTTGGTGTGCCATTACTCGCAAACACATTATTGCGCCAATTTTCTTCAATGAAACTATTAACTCAGAATGATACCGTGGCAAGATTATCCACGCATTCGTATCACAACTCACGCAATTTGAAATTCAAGAATGGTTCAGCAAGACAGTGCACTGATCACACCTCTTCTCACACTGCTTGCACGTTACTATGGAATCTAGAGGACTTCTTTGGAAATTGCATCATCTCCCGGCCTGCCCGATCACCAGATCAAACACTGACTGATTTTTTTCTGTGAGGATTTCTAAAGGGAAAGGTGTACATAAGTAATCTGCATACACTTTAGGAGCTGCAGGCCACAATAACGACCAAAATCAAACAAATCACACCACATATACTAGGACAGGTTTTTGCTAGCATGCAGAAGCATGTGCAGGTATGTCTGGAAGTCAGTGAGGGCCATATCCAACACATTTGGTAGAAACTAGTTTGATATGATAAGTGTTGGTGAGTGTTCAGTGCATAGTGACTTTTCTGTAATATTTTATCAGGTGATGTCAGTGGTGTTAACACGTGTATAACATGTTGGAAACTCTGAAGCAAAAACTTTCTGCAATGAATTTTGGGATTTATTATCAGATATTAAATGAATATTTTACATTCTACCCCAACTGAAAGACTGTTGGTAATGTGATCCGTTAGAAATATTGTAGAAAGAAGTCATAATGTTCACTTTTTGGTGTTACCTACTACATGTCCATTCATGAAATAACTGTCTCACGAAATGTAAAAGACCAAGTCAAATTGTTAAGAATGTGGTAGACACTCAGAAGCATTTCATATAGGCAGGCAAAAGGATGAAGTTTAATGCAGGAAAAACAGAGATAGAAGTAGATGGTAAGCTTAACTTCGAAATTGGGTTTCATATTATTGCATATGAAGCCATTATCATTAATTTGTACTATATATCTGCTCTGAAATAAATTTTATTGTATGAATGTTTTTATAACGGACCAGCCTCATGGTCTAGTGGTCAGAACTTCTGGCTGCAGTTCATGAGGTCCTGGGTTCAATTCCCGGTCAGAACACAGGAATTTTTCCTTAAAGGGAATTAATTAATTAATTAATTAATTAATGGACTTCTTCTTCTTATGTAGGTGCTACAACTTCGTCGAAGTTTTGACCTTCTCAATTAATTTACGCCATTCTTTTCTGTTATGAAAAAGATTTGGCCAATTCTTTACATTCATTGTTTTCAAATCGTTGGTTATGTTTTCCTTCCATCTACTTTTTGGTCTTCCCTTTGCTCTTTTAATGATGGGGTTCCATTTATATATTTTCTTAACTGTTTTTCCTTCGTCCATACGATTGATATGGCCAAACCATGCCATCCTTTGCGCTTTGATATAGTTTACTATGTGTTGGTTTTGTATTAAAATATTTAACTCTTTATTATTTCTAATTCTCCACTCATCGTTTGCATCTTTTACTGGGCCAAATATCCTTCGTAATATTTTCCTTTCAAAAACCAGGAGCTTTTGCTTAGACAATTCAGTTAGGGTCCAGGTTTCACTTGCTTATGTTACAATTGGTCTTATTACTGTCAAATATAGTCTTAATTTTGCTTGTTTAGATGCGTATTTGCTTTTGAATAGGTTGAGATTTGCAAAGTATACTTTATTTTCTATAACAATTCTACTGTTTATTTCTTCCTCGATATTGTTTTCGTCGTTTACTATTGATCCCAAGTACTTGAAGGATTTCACTCCTTCAAAAATAGTATTATCCATCTGTAAGTTTTCTGGTTCAATATTTTTGGCTGAACATTTTAAAAATTTTGTTTTCTTTGCATTTAAGATTAATCCATATTGTTCCGATTCTTCCATTAAAGTTTCCAGCTTTTCAATTAATGCCTTCTTTGATCTTGCTATTAGTAATATATCATCTGCATATGCTGTACATTGTACCAATCTTGTGCTTATATTACCTCTAATCTCTAGTTGTTTGATTATCATGTCCACCACTAGTATGAAAAGGGTTGCAGAAAGCGGATCTCTTTGTTTGACCCCTCTGTTAATTTGAAAACTGTCACTTAGTTTGTTATTTATTTTAACTACCACTGTTGTATTTGCTAGCGTTATGTTAATCAGTATGATTATTTTCGGGGAAATTTTATATAGTTGTAATCCTTCAATAATTTTGTTTCTTTTAACTGAGTCGAAGACTTGTGTATAATCAATAAATACGTTGTATAAATCCGTAGTATATTCTCTACATTTTTCGAAGATTTGCCTTAGTATAAAGACATTATCAATTGTGGATCTTCCTTTTCGGAATCCCATTAATTAATGGACTTACTCGTGTTAATTATGTAAGTTTGTGCGGCTTACAGCTGTTTCGATGCTTCACACACCATCGTCACAAACCGCACAAAGTTACATAATTAACACGAGTAAGTCCACTAGTTAATTAATTAATTATATTCAAGTGTTAAAAGTAGTGTACGCAAGATTCAAAATGGATAAAGGGAATTGTTCCTGTGTTCGTCCACGGTCTGGATTTAGGTTAAGTTTAGGTTTAAGACCTCTTCTGGCAACATACATTCGTAATCATCCTATCATATCACCGGAGCAGTGTAAATCCGCCTTCCAGGCGCCACAACCTCGGAAGTGGTTACAAATAAGGCACTGCGAGGAGAGACGAGAAATTTCGAATGACAACCTGGTAGCATTTAAAAAAAAATGATAACTTCCATATTTATTCCAGACAATTTTATTCTTATTAAATAAGTATATAATAAATTTCAATCTTAAGACATATCAACTTGCAAATGTTTATTTGCTATTTAATAACAACATATGAACGTTTTCGCCGTTTAGGGCATCTTCAGATATAACAAAAAACATGTAATCTGGACCTATAATAGTAAATTATGCAAATGACAAGGAGTAGAGAACAATATATGTAATACATGAGATTCATGAGCTTTATGTAAAATATGACATAATACAGGATGAATATTGAGATGATCTTTGGATTTTAAAATTAAACTGGACGAACATTTTTACATATAGCTCATGTTACAATTAAATATACAATGATTAAAATTTGTCAATGATGTTAAAATTTAAAATTTATAATGATGGTAATAAAATGTTTTGGAGTAATCATAGCTGAGAATTGTCGTAAGTTACAAGATAGTTTGCGTAGCTGCTGTTCGTGTGTTTTGTAATTGTTTCATTAAAAAACGTTCATTAATGAACTAATGTTGTTTATGTTAAAGAATTGCTATTAGGTGTAATTAGATTTGTTGAGATATTTGCTCGTTGAGTATGAATGTAGTGGAATGTACGAAGATTTCGTAATGAATTTTAGTCATTCATTAAAGAGGATGTTGTTTGACGACAGTGACTACTCTAATTTGATGACATCCTATTACGTGTCATCAGGTTTATTGAAATATGTAAATGAAGATGTTATTTGTGTGTGCTGGTGTTGGTGTGTTGGTGGTTCATACTCAACGAGCAAATATCTCAACAAATCTAATTACACCTAATAGCAATTCTTTAACATAAACAACATTAGTTCATTAATGAACGTTTTTTAATGAAACAATTACAAAACACACGAACATCAGCTACGCAAACTATCTTGTAACTTACGACAATTCTCAGCTATGATTACTCTAAAACGTTTTATTACCATCATTATAAATTTTAAATTTTAACATCATTGACAAATTTTAATCATTGTATATTTAATTGTAACATGAGCTATATGTAAAAATGTTCGTCCAGTTTAATTTTAAAATCCAAAGATCATCTCAATATTCATCCTGTATTATGTGATATTTTACATAAAGCTCATGAATCTCATGTATTACATATATTGTTCTCTACTCCTTGTCATTTGCATAATTTACTATTATAGGTCCAGATTACATGTTTTTTGTTATACCTGAAGATGCCCTAAACGGCGAAAACGTTCATATGTTGTTATTAAATAGCAAATAAACATTTGCAAGTTGATATGTCTTAAGATTGAAATTTATTATATACTTATTTAATAATTTACCAGGCATATTGATATATAAAATTAATTGTAAATTAATTTTATTCTTGTTGCACACTATAAATTGAGGTGTTTATGGTAGATATGAGTTTTATGTTTATCATTTATGTCTTGATGTAACATATAAATTATTATTCAAAAACACATATAAATTAAACGCCTGTTTCTTACGCTTCCTGTAACTTGAAAGGTTTCTAAATAGAAGGCCAATATCTAAAGATGTCCATGGCGGTTTGCTCCCTGAAACTGCATAAAATAACGCGTTTTTCACATCAGACTCACTTGACCAGCCATTTTATTGAAGATTGTAGGATTTTATTTATTTTTAATTATCTGTTAATTTGTAACTTTTATCACTTTATCACATCGTTGTCTGCTAGAGACCCATGTCGTCAATATACGATCCTAGTGACAGAAAGTTGCATCACATGACACACTTCAATGTGCACGTATAGCCATTCATCTTAGCTTTGATTATACTTGTAACACAAGGAATGGTTGTTGTAAACTCAATATTTTTATTAACAATTTTACTAATTGCGTATGTCTTAAGAAGAATTCTGAGAATAAAAGGCGGCCCCTTTAGTTCATTCTGAGTAGACTTTAAAGAAAACACGGACATTTAGGTCATTCCGAATCGTTTTCCCTGAAAACTAAACCTATTATGCTCTGTCCAGCGAAAGAATAAAGTAATCTAAATCATATAACACCAAGAGATCTGTTTACATGTCAGCAAATAAAAATAGTCACAAGCAATTCAGAGATCTCAAGACCACGTGCTTGTCTTTGCAACACTTTATTCTTTCGTTGGACGGAGTTCAGGTTGAGATTTGGGACATATTCACCGTAAGTTGTTATGTCAAGTGACCGAATACATGTAAAGTCACACGTTCTGAATGCAAAAGTAATAGATTATTATTGATGCTACAAAGTAAGAAGAGAAATGAAACTTAGTTGAAAACAACAAAAACATTTTAATTGTTATTTTATAAAAGCGAATTTTCGTCAGAACCAATTTTTTATGCCATACCGGTATATCATCATATTTGAATGTTCAGGAATCTAAATTTAAAAAATCATTATTAGACCTTTCCATTACCGGTAACTCTGTTGATTGACAGTGTTATGCCCATATTTCCTTTCGTATAGTAGATGAGTTTCAAAATCGTCAGCATTCCTTAAACTTTCAGTCACACTAAAACTTGTAGACTATAGAACTGAAATTAAATGTAATTTTAAGTCTACAAGAATCAATCAAAACTAAAATAATGTCTTGGAACATTTTAATCATTTGTAGTCGACTCTATCCTCCCATCAATAATTATCATAATGCAATTCAAAATATTTTAAAAAGCATATGCGCATATTAATGAGCAAAACTGTACCAGTATGTGAATATGTTATCATTTCTTCCTTTAAAAATATTGATTAAAATATAATGATATCAGAAGTTGCAGATGTAAAAAATTACAATTTAATTGTAAAGTAAATGTAGGCCCTAGGATTGTAATTTTGTATGTGTTGTACTAAATATGTTGAAACGTAAATGAATGTCAAGTGGAAATATTCCTTAGATTAATAACAGTTTATTCTAAACGAAATATTATTGTCACTATGAATTAACTCTTTGATGATTAAGTAATAATTCGAAGGTATATTTTATCTTCAACAGCTTAAGATGCATCTACATGGTTCAACTGTTCTTTAAACTTTTACGCATTCAAACAATATATGCAAGAGTGAACAAAATGCATTCAATTGTTCATGCCTTTTCCACTAAAAATGAGAGCATATGCAGCAATTGAAAGCTACCTGACCCGGTGGGTATCTTGAGCGTTATTTCGTTCAACAGCAGCATGTAGTGAGCAGCTGATTGGTTTAGGTGGCTGTGAATAAACTGAAAATTGTTTTGTTTGGTGATGGTGGACTTTTAAGCTGAAAATGGCAGCAAGTACGATTAGCTTTATTACAGATTATCACAAATACGAGTACCTATGGGATGTTCAACATAATTTTGAGAATCAAGTAGATCCAAGTATTTATTGATATTTAATATTTTTTTATATATATATGTACAGAGTGAACGTGAAATAGCCTTGCAGATTTCTAGAGCTAATAGTTCATGTTGTATGTAACAAAATACTATAATATCATATTGGTGGAAAGTTCATTGAATCTTTTAGAAAAAAAAAAAATGTTTTCCTCCCCCCCCCCCCCAAATGTTTAACAATCTCTTTTTCAGTAATCATTGTGATTAGGATCGTGATTTTTGTCCACACCGATAGAAAATTTAATAAAGAATAATTTATCCCTCAGGCATATTTCAATAGCATGCACGGTTTTCGTGTAAATTTAATTTAAAAAATCCCTAAATTCAAACCATTGCACGAAGCGAGCATGTGGCAACATCTTGGCAGCTTGGGAGTTCACATACAGAGACTCACCGAGTTTGTTGATCTCTTACATCTGTATCACGAGTAAAGACATAGCGACTATGTTGCCAGACTGCTGAAATTTCAAACTTACTTTTCTAATTAACCGTGCATTTAATCACAAAACGCAATATAGGTTGCCTATTCATTTACATGTACTACCCTATCGTCTCTTTCAATCTCCAAGGTTATTTCATTTCCACCGGTATACATCTTAATTGAACGTGCGTTTTCAAATTGAGTCTTTCAATATTCCCCCCAGATTGCATGCGTAAGCATATGGTAAATTGAACTATGTAGATGTACTTTTAGGGAATAAAATATCTGCCTAAAATAATTAATTCTTAACTTAGAAGTTTATGAAGACAATCATGGAAAATTTTAAGAGTCTAAGTCAAGATAGACAACCTCAAAAGTCAAACACTCAACCACTCATATAATTATGAAGTCATTATTTTAATCCAATAATCTTATGTTATTTGTAGCTTAGTTTACTCGACATTTAACTTGGCTTTCACAATAGAATGAGAGTATACACTCAGCTGTGTAAGGATTCGATCAATTGAAATGTACTTATACATTTCCTTTGATAACACAGTAAGCTCTGAACATTTGCATTGATAAGTGACCATATTTTAAATGCCAAGAGATGTGTCGAATATTACACGTAATAATGTACAATATAATAATATCATAAATTGATGGATAATAAATTAAAGTTTATAACTTTCACAAATAGAATATTTGAGGAAATATATTATGTTATAGGCGTAATATTATTGTCTTTGTTTTGAGGTTAGAGGCCATGAAAATTTGAAACCAGTATTGATTACAGGCCCGAATTACAGGCTAAATTTGAATACAGTCTATGTAACTGAAATGTTTGAACATGAACTACTTTTGCTGCAGATAACATTTTTTATGTATTGATGACTGTGAATTAATTATGAATGTGAGCAATTAGTGAATGTTATCAGCTTTTTCGTTCAGCACTTAACTTCTGTCTTTTAATAAAGAATTATAAGTAGAGCGAGGATTTTTATGTAACATCCATATGCAAATATTCTACCACTTGAATACAATATATTCCTAACAGGTGATAGTCCTAGAAGGACTGTTCCAGTCTATAAAAGTTTTCCCGCCATCTCTTCACAGGACGACCCAGTGATCTTTCCCCTGTTGGTCTGTAGTTCAAGATAGCTCAAGGAATCCTTGTTCTAAGTATACACTTGACATACTGGTAGGTACTGTATTGTATTCAAGTGATATAATACCGGTACCAGTAGTGTTAAAAGTTGTGTAATCAAGATACGTATGCAAATATATACATGTATGTAATAAAATTTGTGAAATATAATGTACCGTAAACTGGGGTTACTTTGACCACAGTGGAAACTTTGACCATTTTTTTCAGAAAATCATATTTAGGTTTCTACATGCTGCATCTGTTATAGATAAATAAAATCATTCTCATACCAAATTTACCTCCATCTATAACAAGTGCAGCATGTAGAAACCTAAATATGATAATCTGAAAAAATGGTCAAAGTTTCCTCTGTGATCAAAGTAACCCCAGTTTGTGGTAGTTAAATATGTATAAGTATGTATATAGGCTACATATATCATACTTATTGTCATTCTGTAGGTATATATACACAGACAAAATATAGTCACGAAGCTCAATACGTAGTAAATATGCATCCATAGGTAGTTGCTAACCACTAGGATCACTAATAACGCCTCATTACAGACAGTGCAAATAGTACCAGCACAGTCTATTGTTCCTAGCACCCTCACAACACAAGCTTCGTGACCGTACATATTAGACTGTGGTATACTTCTGTTATGTCTATAATTGTCATTTTATTAAATTTATTTAGTTGTATTTTGTAATAACAAAGTCATGCTACTAATAAATTAATATAAATACTAAATAAGTGAGCAGAGAGATAGTTATAGTTCGTTATAAAAGGTATGAATTAATTAATTTAGATTCGAACAAAATGAGGAACTTGAAGCTTGTACCACGAAATTTTTGCAGCTATCATAACAATACACATCATATTCTGGAAAGATCTAGTTCTGTAATTAGCAAAAAGATGTTGCTATATGAAGCTATATGAAGCTAAGAACATGCTCATTGAACAGTTGGTCTTTCTATGGAAAACTCAATGAATCAGAACCTTTTCATCTTCTATGGAGAATACATGAATGTTGGAGCATAATATAGCAACTAGCATCGACAATATAAAGCCATTGTGGATTGAACTATTAATCTCCAAAATCCTGACAGCATATGAAACTTCTGTATAGCATTCTTTGACGCTGGAAAATAAACCGAACTGTAAAATCAGTTAAGTGTGTGAAAGCACAAGGGTGAGAACGTCATTGGTAGAAGATGAACGTCCATCTATGCAATATTAAATTTTACATTTTTCTGTGTTTAAAAAGCAATGTAACTCGTCTCAAATGTATGAAAATGTTGAATTCTTTGTAAGTTCATGCATATGTATATACACTTTTTGCTGGTTGTGTGGAAGAGAAGGCCTTACGGCCTTAACTCTGCCAGCTAAAATAAATCATTATTATTATTATTATTATTATTATTAAAATGAAGAAAATATGTCGTAAAGACACTTTCTTTTGTTAGCCAGGCTGTATAACAGACGAGCTATACTGTAGATTACAAATTAAAATAATGAGCACATTTCACAGTATCTTTGCCTGTTATATATCACTGGAAGGTAACAGTACTTTATCATATGTGTAAAATATGTAATGTACAATAAATTATAATACTTCAAAGGCAGTCTTCTGCTTTCTTGGTCAGTATATGAACAGGAATGAAATGTGTAATTACATAAGAATCCGAGCTCTAGTTATAAGTAGACCTACGTACATTTGTCTTTATTGTATACCACTATGTGTTTCGCTAATATTATAACAATTATTGGAGGAATATGAAGCATATATATTACTGGTACTGTCTCGTGTTAACGAACTCGGTTTAAAGTTACCTTAGTTGACTAGTTTCGGTCCATGGGCCATCTTCAGAACTGGATGGTCTTCGTGCCTTCTATTGTTTTTGTCCTCTGTGGGGGTGAGTTTGTGTAGTGTAGCGTGGAGTCGAATAATGTGTGTGTGTTCTGAAATTGAGTTATATTTTGAGGACTTGTTGTGGGTGTGTTTTTGTGTGTCTGAATATTTCGTAGTTTAATTTCTGGTTTTTCGGTTGGATATGTAGAATTTCTATGTCTGTGTGTATGTTGCTGTAGGTGTGGTTGGCCTTCGTGATGTGTTCTGCATATGTGGAAGTGTTGTGTGATTTGGGTGTGGCTGACACAGACACACAAAAACACACCCACAACAAATCCTCAACACACAACTCAATTTTCAGAACACACACACTATTTGATTCCACACCACATTACACAAACACACCCCCACAGGGGAGGAAAACAACAGAAGACGTGAAGACCATCCAGTTCTGAAGATGGCCCCCAGACCGAAACTATTCAATTAAGGTAACTTTAAACCTAGTCCATTAACACGAGAAAGTAATTATATATATATATATATATATATATATATATATATATATATATACTTCATATTCTTCAGTGATATAATGTTAAAAGTTGTGTAATCAAGATGTACAACAATTGTTATCTTCACCATAATCAACAGCAATGCCCTTCCTTGCCATTATATGGCACACAGACAAACCATATTTCATTAAAAGCAGAATTATTGTCATATCACACAGAAATAATTTTAAGACAATCGGAACTTCCACAATTCCTCACAAATATTCGTTCATACATTCATTATTAGTGTTAATACTTTCATCTACATAAAATTATTGTCAAGTTATGGCAGCCTTATATTAATAATTAATTGTTGGTATATTTTCAGCATTTTGTTTTTGCTAATTTTACCATTATCTCTTTTTCTTCTATGCACATATTATCATTTATTCAATCAAACACACATACATTTACCCATTCTTTGTGTGAATTCTTTCGTCTACATTAAAATATTGTCAAATAATGGCAAAAATGTAATAAAATTTATTGATGTACTTTCAGTATTTTTAAAGAAAAGGTCAGTAGTTTCTTTGTTTTTTTAACTTTAGCATTTCCTTTCTCTTATGCTGCGAACAGGTTCATGAACATAAAAAAATAAAATTACCTATTTTATATTGAAATAAACTAATATGACAAGAGCAGCAAGTCACTAGTAATTACCGGTATTCATTTTCAGTTCATTATGAAATATTATGTATTCTTTTGTTTTAAGAACACACATATTATCATAGAAACGAAATTGAATTTAATATTCCTGACGCTTTTGTAATTAATCTGTCGACTTAAAACTTTTATTTAGATTGAATAATTTGCGGAATATTTAAAAGAAATAATTATACCATAATGCTAAACATGTTTCATATTGTGTGTTAAAAATTTATACACTACTGTTACAGCCAATATAGGCCTATTCCTTGCCATGGTACGAAAATATAGAAGTAGAACTTTCTGGAAAATGAAACATAAGTTGTCAACAAAACTCTAGATTGTCTTTCTAAAAAATATGATATGATGACTACAGATCAGAAAATAAATTTTTGAACATCATGGATCTCAGAGACAAGGAAAGCTGTAGAGATCACATTTTAAAACAATAGTCAGCATTACTCCAGAACACAAAATGAAAGAAGTCTACATTACTTTCATTCTTAGTTTTTGATTAATTTTAGGGATAAATTTGAAATATAATTAAACTTTAACATATTTTTCAAATTATGAATCTAGATCGAAATTCTTCTGTTTTAACATTGGTAAACTTATGCATTTCAATTTGAAGTAATAATAATAACAATAATAATAATAATAATAATAATAATAATAATAATAATAATAATAGACACAAAACATACTACATAAATATCAGTGACCATAGCCAAATACACTGGCATCACTGACATCAATTTCAAAGCTTTTAATTGTTTGTAAGAAGCAAAATTTCTGAAATAACCTTATGAAAGTTCTTGTAGAATTTATGTTTCTTTCACAAAACATTTAACAAATGGTATGTGCTTCCTCTTAAATACACCAATGAATAATATTCTCATAATCATAAACATTATAAACGTAAGCCATCAAAATCTTACAGATATATGAAAAAAATTATCATCAAACCATAGTGGCAATAGTGCTGTTTCATACAACATAATCATTCTCGTACAGATTTCTAAAAGGTCATGAGGAAGTAAAATTCAGTCTATATCCTGCAAGACACATAAACATTTTTTATGTCATAAACAGTATCCCTAAATCTACATAATAACAAATATACATACGTTACAGGCATATTATAAAATTGTGCAGTGTCCATCTTTTAGCCATTGCTTTCAGTACCCAAACAATTTTAAAAAATGTGAAAAGCTTCCTACTATACTTTACAGAACAACAAATACCTGAATTTTTCGATATATTCGCTATTTAACAGTGGCGTAGCGTGACTTTTGAGTTCATGAATTTAAGACAATGACGCGATTTATATGTTGGCCACTATACAGAGGAATTTACCCATATAGTCTCTTCGCTTTTTAATTTTCTTTTAATTTCTGTAGTTTCTTTTCGATTTAAGCTCCCCTCACAGCTTTCAAAGATGGAGTTTTGTAGAGACATCGCATTCTTTTCCAATGTTATACTTTGTTTAATAATATTTTACAACATTAATGGAATGAAAGTATCTGTTGATGGAACCTTCATTTTTCCTGCAAAGAATTATATACATTCAAAGTAATTGTTTTCACTATTCACATGCAAATTAATCAACCATGCAATGAAATTTAATGGGAATGTAGCTACTTTGTAATTTAAAATTTTCGTAGCAGTGAAAGTCACCCAAGCCTATCTGAAACATTCTTATCAGAAACAGAATCATAATGTATATTGTACCGGGGCATTAAAAGTCATTTTCTGCTATAAGACCTTATCAGTTCATACAGAAAACGTGACTACCGCTCCATAAATCTAACCTTCGCAATATACCTCCTACAATTTTGCTGGAGTTCACTGTTGCCAGCCTAATAATTTGAAATATAGCACATGTATCTCTAAATGAGTGCATTTATTTTCGGACACTCGGGACACTCAATAAAAATAAATTTTTTCCTAACCTTTTTTTTTTCAATCAAATTTTGAGAACATGTTTATTATGTAAAGGACTAACAAAATCCAAAGAATTATGCCTTCAGATCTGTTTACTTTCCAGATGATTGCTCACATATAGTTTCCTTACGTTTCCAGTGTGGCAAAAGACTAAAAATATCGCTTATGAAAGATACATTTTTCTTATCAGGAACGTGTTTTGAGGAACAATAAAAGAGGAGGGCTATTAATAATAACATTATTTTTCGTTACATAGGTCCACAATCCACATAACAAAGCATTATCAGTTCTCTAAGTCGTTCTTCATCACAAATACGTTTGTTACAGTAGGTAATAAAACTCATCTCACCCCAAAATAAGAAATTTGAGACAAGAAATTTTATTATTTATAGAGGACAACGTGGAGGAACTACTGTAATATTGAAGAAGTTACAACTCCATCAATTTAAAATATCACTTCTGTTTACCACAATGGAAGCAACTTTTCTACTACATCTCGTTATTAACACAATAATGCAACTTTCTATTATTTTTCCATCCCTGCCACTTCTACAGAATTAGATCCTCTGCAAGGGTGTAGTAAAATAATACCAGGGTGCTTCGCGAAACGTTTATAATACATTGGTCATCAGCACTCACTGAAATGGGCTATGTGTAAGCAGTGCTTAGTGACATGCACCCTTGTGCGAGAGAAATCATCCCCGCCACGAATGCACACTGGTGCTATAAGAGACTTGCTCTAGGGTTGGGTTACTGTCGCGTTTTTTATGCTGTAGGTTTGGGTTAGTGGCGTGTTTTTGACGCTCTAGGATTGGGTTAGCAGCATGGTTTTCACGCTCTAAGGTTGGGTTAGCGACACGTTTTGACGCTCATATTAGATTAACTGCACGTTTTTGACGCTCTAGAGCGGCCATGTGGTATCGTGGCGAGATGTGCTAACCGTTACTCCACAGGTGTGGACGTGTTGGGTTAGCGGCGCATTTTTGACGCTCTATGTTTAGGTCAGCAGCGCGTTTTTGACGTTCTAGTGTTGCCTTACCGGTGTGATTTTGTCGCTCTAGAGTTGGGTTAGTGGCGCGATTTTGACGCTGAAGGTTTGGGTTAACGGCGAGTTTTTGACGCTCTAGTGTTGGGTTAGCGGCGTGGTTTTGACGCTCTAGAGCTGGATAAACGGCGCGATTTTGACGCTGTCGTGTTTAGATAGCGGCTCGTTTTTGACGTTCTATGTTTGGGTCAGCGGCGTATTTTTGACGCTCTAATATTGTGTTAGTGACGCGATTTTCACGTTCTAATGTTATGTTAGTGGCGCGAATCTGACGCTCTAGGGTTGGGTTAGTGGCGCGTTTTTGAACTCTAGAGTTGGACTAGCGGAGCGATTTTGACGCTCTAGTGTTGTGTTAGCTGCGCGTTTTTGACGCTCTATGTTTGGGTCAGCGGCGTATTTTTGACGCTCTGATGTTGTGTTAGTGACGCGATTTTGACGCTCTCATGTGTTAGTGGCGCGATTTTGACGCTCTGGGTTTGGCTTAGCGGCGCGTCTTTGACGCTCTAGTGTTGGATTACTGACACGTTTTTGAAGCTCTATGTATAGATCACCGACGCGTTTTTGACGCTCTAGTGTTGCGTTAGCGGCGCGGTTTTGACGCTCTAGGGCTGGAATAGCTGAACGATTTTGACGCTTACTTGGTTTACCAGCACGTTTCTGACACTATAGATTTGTGTCAGTGGCGAGTTTTTGACGCTTTAGTGTTGCGCTAGAGGCACGGTTTTGATGCTCTGGATTTGGGTTAGCGGTGCGGTTTTGACAGTCTAGGTTTGGAAAAATGGTGTGATTTTGACGCTCTAGAGTTCGGACAGCTGCGCGATTTTGACGCTATAGGGTTGGGTTAACGGCGCATTTTTGACGCTCTAGTGTTGGGTTAGCGGCGTGGTTTTGACGCTCTGGAGCTGGGTAAACGACGCGATTTTGATGCTCTCTTGTTTGGTTAGCGGAGTGTTTTTGACGCTCTAGGGTTGGACTAGCGGCGCGATTTTGACGCTCTAGTGTTGAGTTAGTGGCACGATTTGATGCTCTAGGGTTGGCTTAGTGGCGCGTTTTTGACGCTCTACTGTTTGCTTAGCTGCGCGTTTTTGACGCTCTAGTGTTGGATTAGTGACACCTTTTTGACGCTCTATGTATGGAGCAGCGACGCATTTTTTACCCTCTAGTGTTGCGTTAGCGGCGCGGTTTTGACGCTCTGGTGTTGGGTGAGCTGCGCGATTTTGACGCTCTAGGGTTGGGTTAGTAGCGCCTTTTTGACGCTCTATTGTTGGGTTATCGTTGCGGTTTTGACGTTCTAGGGTAGGGATAGCGGAGCGATTTTGACGCTCACTTCTTGGGTTACCGGCGTTTTCGACGCTCTAGGTTTGTCAACGGCGAGTTTTTGACGCTCTAGTGTTATGTTAGAGGCGCCGTTTTAACGATCTAGGTTTGGGTTACCGGCGCGATTTTGACGCTCTTGAGTTTGGTTAAGGGTGTCTTTTTGACGCTCTAGTGTTGGATTAGCGACGCGGTTTTGACGCTCTAGGGTTTGGTTATCGGAGGGCGTCTTCGACGCTCTAGTGTTGGGTTAACGATGCCTTTTTGACGCCCTAGTGTTGTATTAACGGCGCATTTTTGACGCTCTACATTTATGTCAGCGGTGTGTTTTTGACGCTCTACTGTTGTCCTAGTGGTGCGATTTTGACGCTCTAGTGTTGGGTTAGCAGTGCGATTTTGACGCTTTAGGGTTGGGTTAATGGCGCGTTTTTGACGCTGTAGTGTTGGTTTAGCGGCGTGGTTTTGACGCTCTGGAGCTGGGTAAACGGCGTGTTTTTATGCTCTCGTGTTTGGTTAGCGGCGTGTTTTTGACGCTCTAGGTATCGGTCAGTGGCGTATTTTTGACGTTCTAATATTGTGTTAGTGGCGCGGTTTTGTCGCTCTACGGTTGGATTGGTATCACGATTTTGACGCTATAGGTTTGGGTCAGCGGCGCGTTTTTGATTCTCTATTGTGGCCTTAGCGGCGTGTTTTTGACGCTTTAGGATGGGTTAGCGGTATGGTTTTGACACTCTAGGATTGGGTTATCAGCGTGTTTTTGACGCTTTAGGATGGGTTAGCGGTATGGTTTTGACACTGTAGGACTGGGTGATCAGCGTGTTTTTGACGCTTTAGGATGGGTTAGCGGTATGGTTTTGACACTCTAGGACTGGGTTATCAGCGTGTTTTTGACGCTTTAGGATGGGTTAGTGGTATGGTTTTGACACTCTAGGACTGGGTTATCAGCGTGTTTTTGACGCTTTATGGTGGGTTAGCAGTATGGTTTTGACACTCTAGGACTGGGTTATCAGCGTGTTTTTGACGCTTTAGGATGGGTTAGCGGTATGGTTTTGACACTCTAGGACTGGGTTATCAGCGTGTTTTTGACGCTTTAGGATGGGTTAGCGGTATGGTTTTGACACTCTAGGACTGGGTTATCAGCGTGTTTTTGACGCTTTAGGATGGGTTAGCGGTATGGTTTTGACACTCTAGGACTGGGTTATCAGCGTGTTTTTGACGCTTTAGGGTGGGTTAGCGGTATGGTTTTGACTCTCTAGGACTGGGTTATCAGCGTGTTTTTGACGCTTTAGGATGGGTTAGCGGTATGGTTTTGACACTCTAGGACTGGGTTATCAGCGTGTTTTTGACGCTTTAGGATGGGTTAGCAGTATGGTTTTGACACTCTAGGATTGGGTTATCAGCGTGTTTTTGACGCTTTAGGGTTTGGTTATCGGCGCGTTTTTGACGTAACACAAGCTAAATTCAGACACAATATAATTAATTTACCAAACAACAGCTTAGGCTATAGCTTTGTTCATTCTGTGTCAGCGTTGTCACTGACATATGGGCCTTCTCCACGAAACCTAATTTTCAAACACACATGTCCCAACAGAAATACTGTTCGACTTGTGGTATTTTTCTACAAAATGGTATATCCATCGCTGTAGAACAGAAATTAGTAATAAACTCAATTTTGTTAAATTGGACTTACGGGGTTTCTCAAAAAAACGATTCATTTCCTAAATAATAAATTAAGAAAACATGCTTAATATTATAATTATTACACTAATGTTACATTGTAATAATTTTCTGTCATTAAATTTTACATTTCTATCATAAACTTCAAATAAAAATACAAAAATGTGAATTTGTGAATAATGTAAATTTTGTTAGATGCTTCTAAACCTTTTTTTCCCCATGCACTTTTTCACTGTTTATCACTGTCATTCCCGCTGTGTTGACTTAAAAGTGATGTATGTAGAATTGAAAATATCTTATTTTATATATTAATGCATATAACTTACATTTGGACTATTTAGTTGTATTTTATAGTCCTAAAACCCACAAAATTCCCCCCTGATTGGGAACCGCTGGTTCAGATTATGAGTGCGTCGTATTTTTTAGTTACACTGTTATTGTGCCACAAGTTGAAAAATGTTAAAAAATGCTGATCATGATGATGACGATGATGATGATAGTAGTGGTGGTGGTGGTAATGATGATTATCACTGGATGCGCGTGTGTTTTCACAAGAATCTTATACTGTATTGATGTGATTACAGTTCACAAAGGAAAAATGGCAAATCTGTTAAGACTGAGCGACATAAAGCGATTTTTCGTTGTTAGGCACTCTAGTTCTGGAACTACATAGCCCATAAGTGAACACGTCATTATTGTATCTAAATATTACAAGATTACATAAAATATTTCGGCAACAATGTTATATTTGTGAAGTAAACAAGTTTTTCTTTATATACAATGCTGTAATTGGGCTGGAAAGGATCGGACAAAATTTTAATTGACTTTATCATTCCAGTTAAAAATTAACATGACTTCTCTGTTCCGGTACCGTATAAATAATATTTTAATTCTAGCTAAATATTTATCGGTAAAATGATTAGGGTTAATTTTCGAGAAAACTTCAATTTACGGTAGGCTTCCATTAAACAGAAACACACTATATTAAAAAGAGACGGAGTAAGATGTCAGTGGTCCTCTTTTTATCTCTATGCAGTCTAGTATTATACACGCAGACAGAGAATGCACCCTGTTGTATAAATATGAAGTTAGTCTCAAGAAACGCCACCAAGCTAGTCAATTTCCAGTGTCACTAATTGAAATTTTTTCTCGCTAAGTGATGAACAAAATAAATTTACTTACAAGTGACTTGATTTGATGAATACAAAAAACTGGCTTCCTGACACTTGTATCACTGTTATTGATAAAAATGTGTCCAGACTGCGAAATTTTTCGTTTGCTTAGTGATTCTTCGTAACTGCTTTCCGTGAGTTTATTGACTGTGACTCTGAAACACATGAACTGAAAATTTTAAAACAATCGACACTCTGCCAATTTCAATATCAGAGTACAAAAGATCATTCAGCACAATGAAGTAATATCAAAGAAGAGAAATTCTCTCCTAGTCTCCAAAAGTTTAAGCCACACTTTTATGCACAATTGTGGTTGCGTGATGGCAGATGAAACAACCAAATAAAAAAGTTACATAATATGAGGCAATTTGGGGTCTTCTGAAATAAACTGTAAGTTGAGTTCCACTTAAAATTTTTTTCGAACTACAGCACTGAGTATATACTACTTATTTATTTATTTATTTATTTATTCATTTATTTATTCTGGTGTAGTTAAGGCCATCAGGCCTTCTCTTCCACAACACCAAGAATATAAATACAATAATAGAAATAAACAGAAAAAATACAAATCAAGATTTTCAGGTATAACTCCCTGTAAAGTTGATTTGAATAATTTCGAGGGAAAAATTGTTCCGGAGCCGGATATCGAACCCGGGACCTTTGGTTTAACGTGCCACGTGGCACGTTAAACCAAAGGTCCCGGGTTCGATACCCGGCTCCGGAACAATTTTTCCCTCGAAATTATTCAGAAAAAATACACTATATACAAAGTAAAGCTACACAAGAAATAAAGAGAGAGAAAAAAACACTATAAACAAAGTAAAGCCACACAAAATTATACACAGGTTGCAATCACACAAACTTTAAATGAGTGATTAAGTATCATAATTAATTGTATCCTAACTAATTAACTAACATACACAAGAAACTTGCAATTTTAATCTAGATTAAAAAAGAAAAAAAAAAAAAACACAAATCAATACTTCTAGCAATACCTAAAAACATTAACTAAGACAAAATTTTTCAATTTAATTTTGAATTGTGATAAAGTCCGGCAGTCCTTGACGTCATTAGGTAACGAATTCCAGAGGCGAGGTATTTCTACAGTATAGGAAGATGAGTATAAAGACGTTCTTTGATGAGGGATAGAAAGAAGTGCTTGATGTCAGTTTCGAAGAGTTGTAAGAAATTGAAAGCACGATAACAGATAATTCGGAGTAGAAGTATGCATGATTCTAAACAGAAGAGACAGTGAATGCATTGTTCTTCGTTCCTTCAGACGCACCCATGAAAGTAACTGTAAGTAATTGTAAGTAAATGAATATTCAGTAGTATAGTAACAAAATTATCTTTTTTTCATGTTCAAAGTTTCCTTTGAATTAAGTTTGAATGTCAAAAAGTATTTCCTTAATGTGAAAGTGGTCACTTCACATAGAGATTTATGAAGTTTAGTTTTTCTCGTCATGTCTTGAAATGGCAAAATTCCTTCTTTTATTGTTCCTCTGAGAAATGAACAAAAATTGTACGTGCTATTGTTTTATTTTGTTTTCGAACTTTAAAGTTGGTAATGAAATGGTTTATCCTTAGCAAAACAGGCTGTATGCACCAGACACGCAAATATATTTCACTTCGGATACATTCACATGCTTGCTAAAATTGAGTTCGAAGTATCTTTCATCAATGTAATGCGAATAATAAATGATTAATTTATAATTTTAGGTATTCCGTCCACAATTATTAAATGAAACAAGCATGGTGTGTCGTTTTGTTCTCCGCTCCAGAAAGCAATTTTTTGTGGACAAAATTCGCAGGTGCAAGGATATTTTCTCGGTTACCCCAGTTTATTATTACACCTTCTATGTAAAATAATCATCTTGCCAACCAGCACACTAACACACTGACACAACATTCAGAAATTGGCAGAAGATTCATAACTAATAGGATTCTTAGATATCAAACAGTACAATTTTATTCTAGTTCTTAATTTTAAAGCAGCGTTGTTCTTATTGTTCTGGTACTCAGTAAGTTATGCTTAATATTAATACCGTACGCATATAGGTATAACATTTATGACTTTGATAGGCTACTGGTCTTGGTAGCTCTCACAGTTCAAAATTATTCTCTATTTGTTCAATATGCTCTACAAAAACATTTCACTTTTGGGTTATGACAGAAATGGCTACTAATTTGAGACTAGCCATTATGATATCCACGAAAACGATTATCATACTATATAACAAGTACCGGAAATCTTTACACAAAAATATTATAATACATATAAAAATTTCTATACATTTGCTGATGTCTTTCAAATTTGCTGAGTATATTTTCAGGAGCACCTTTGCTTGTGAATTCGATTTTCCTTCATGTTTGATGATGTTACATTTTTTATTGAGAATAAATTATGTAACAAATGTAAATATGATATCCATACCATTTTAGATGAAATTTATGCAGAATCTTAGTTTTAAACACTACTTTGTTGTTCTAGTACTACCATACTGAAAACAATTGTTGTAAGAATCTAGATGTATAATATATCAAAATCCGAGAAAAAATATGAGAAACAGATTATATTTTAATTAGTTGATGATTTCTTAATTGACTAGACATTTCATGTAGTAATTAGAAATAGAATTCAATGCCTGTAACATGTGTGTTTAAGGATAGCAATCATATTCAAGAAAAGAAGCTCTCAGGACCATCTTAGTGTACCAAAGTAATCGCTTCAAATACTGGGGAAAACAATGGTGGGCTATTTTAAAGTTTATTTTATTTTATTGGGTTATTTTACGATGCTGTATCAACATCTAGGTTACTTAGCGTCTGAATGAAATGAAGGTGATATTGCCAGTGAAATGAGTCAGGGGTCCAGCATCGAAAGTTACCCAGCATTTGCTCGTATTGGGTTGAGGGAAAACCCCGAAAAAAACCTCAACCAGGTAACTTGCCCCGACCAGGATTCGAACCCGGGCCACCTGGTTTCGCGGCCAGATGCGCTGACCGTTACTCCACAGGTGTGGACTATTTTAAAGTGGTTTGAATTGTAGTAAATATAGAATGTTCACATATTCGACCTACTGCACTTCTCCAGATGAAAAGATTAGGACGAGAGGAAAGAGTAAATTCTACTCATTGGGATCCCTACAAATCGTGAACAGAGTTATTAGATTTGGACTCTTGTAGTAATCTCAACAAATAGTTTTGTCTGAAGACGCAGACATATCCAGCTTTTTAATGGGTGTGAGATGTTTTATTAATGATCAATAGCAATGAAAATCCACTTAAACCTCTTCTGGATGCCGAAGTAAATATTTCACAGCAACTATCTTATAGTAGATTACTAAAAATTACAATGAATGGGCCCGGTTACTGTATATAGCATCAAAATTTTGTTTTAGTGTGATAAAGCAGGAATGAAAACAGTTGTAATATTAATTTAATAAGCATTCTACAAAGCATTATTTTAAAGTCATTCTATTATTGGAATTAGGCTTTTCGATAATCCTAATCACAGTCACCGTGAAGCCTAAAAACTCACATCATTCTATTATTGTTACATTGATAGTACGGTACTTCTAATTTTGATAAATTAAAAAGTCAGTTAACATTGTATTTTGACTATTTAATACGAGAAAAATTCGTACCGGCACCGGGAATCGAACCCAGGACCTCTCAGCTCTGTGCGCTGAGCGTTCTTTCTAACTGAGCCATGCCGGGACACGATCCACGGCGCCGGCCGAACCCCTCTCGATTCCCGGTGCCAGTACGAATTTTTCTCGTATTAAATAGTAATAATACATATTAGCTACTTCATGGTAGCCGTGTAATATTCAATGAGGTGGGCGAGACCTCAAACAAAATAAATATGTGATGTATTAACTGTTAGCAGTTGTCACAAACTGATGTTGAATACAGCCACAAAGTCATTTAAATATGCGCTCCTGCATATATGACTTGTATCGTCTCAAATGCAGGTAGTAAGGCCGTAAAAGCATTACGAGAGGAGTTCGGCTGGCGCCGTTGATCGTGTCCCGGCATGGCTCAGTTGGTAAGAGCGTTCAGCGCGCAGAGCTGAGAGGTCCTGGGTTCGATTCCCGGTGCCGGTACGAATTTTTCTCGTATTAAATTGTAATAATACATATTGGCTACTTCATAGTAGCCGTGTAATATTCAATGAGATGGGCGAGACCTCATACAAAATGAATATGTGATGTATTGTATTTTGAATTTTTCAGTAACTTAATAAATAATACAAGATACAGTTGTTGATATTACAGATATTTCAACCAAAGTCCCAAAATATAATAGATAATTTTGTTTTTAAAGTCTTCTGTAGATTTTCACGAAGGTACAGCTAAGAGGAAATCTTTTAATAGTCATGTAATTAATCAGAAAATCTGACTGTAAAATATGTACACATTGAACAATGCAATGTAAATTGCATATACGGTACTTTCCATTAAAAAATTTAAACAATATGAATAGTTAAATGTACTGTATTGTACATACAAAATTCGTGTGTCACATATGAGAAAGCATGTGCAGTTTTCTATTCTTTTCATATACGATATATATACAAATTAGAAACAACTCTTGTTGAAATAAATTTTCATGAAACTAAACAAATGAAAAAATATGTGAAATTTAGTTTTATATAACGATAATGCCATACATTTTTATTCTTGAGATCTGAATGTTTAGCAAACGCTATTTTTATTATTATATCTTGGAGTTAAAATGGACAATAAAGAAACAAATTAGTAAATATGGAATAAACTTTACATCGACATAATAATAATAATAATAATAATAATAATAATAATAATAATAATAATAATAGTAATAATAATAATAATAATGTTTTATTTTCGCTGGCAGAGTTAAGGCCATAAGGCCTTCTCTTCCACTCAACCAGCCTTAATCAATACAATACATATTTAAATTACGAATATTTACACTACACTTAAAAGGTTCTCCAGCAATATTCTTTAGTTAAGTTTTAACGACTAGTAGATTACATATTTATTTAAATTTGGATAAACCTATAAGGTAAAGTAATAATTTATGAGCTAATTTAATTCAATCAATTATAATTAATTTGAGATTTGAGATGGCTAGTAAAATTATGAAAATTAATTTAATATAAGCTTACTAGAACTATGTTACAGGGAGAGAAAATATATATATATTTCTATAATGAGAATATTAATGTAATTGCCATTAGAGGTTTTGTAAATCTATTTAGAGAAATTAATGGTAATAATAAGAATGAACAGATGTTAGTTTCATTATATGTAATAAATATTAATCAGCAATTAATTTGTTAAGTAAGAATTTATGTAATTTTGACCTAAATGAAGTTATTGTCCAACAACCCCTTAAATCACTCGGTAGCGAGTTCCAATTTCTAGCAACTGAAACTGTATAAGATGAAGAATATAGAGATGTCTTGTGGTAGAGTATAATGAGTAAAATGTTATGATGAGATCTTGTATTTAGCTGATGATAGATTTTCTTTAAAATTCATAATATAAACATTTGTGGACCAGTATGTGCACAATTTAGTAGTTCAAGTGTAAGGAGAAATACCTACTTTTTCAACAAACATTTTACTTGGTTTCGAGGTAAGTGCATTTTCATACTTTATTGTACACTAAAAAAAAAAAAAAAAAAAAAAAAAAAAAAAAAAAAAAAAAAAAAAAACATTATTTTGTTTATACAAGTTACTATAACAAGATATATTTATAATAATCCACAATTACTGAATGTTGGCTATAGTCCGTCTGTCGAATCTGTAGAGTCCCAGTCACAAAACAAGCCTTCTGCGCAACTGACGTTATAACTTGTTGGTCCAATGAGTGGTCAAGGCGCGAAAGGAAGGGTGCGTGGGAGAGGGACAACAACACACTATGTGAACTGTTGCCCACTCGCTCACTATCTTGGGGAAGGAAAGGTAGCAGACTCTGTCATGCGCCAGTTTGTTCTACAGATACAGAATCCACGAACGGATTGTAGTAGAAGAGTAGAGAAGCTTCTTCTGCCATGTATAATGATGCTATCCTTAATTGTTTTACGACACTCTTACCAGTTTTCACTAACAAGCTTCTTGCAGGGTATATGATATCGTATATAAGCATTTGGAAGTAGCTATTTTCATTATTATTCCACATCTTTTTACCAGGGTTGATATGTTAGGCCACAATTACTCCTGACACTCACTCGTAAGCTTTCGTTCTCCACTGCACATGAGAGCAATCCCATTGGATTGTGGATTAAATCACTTTCACTAAATTAAAAATATTTAATTGTATTACAAACATAACCGATTTATAACACTTTTCACTCATTTCCTCTGTTTTTTAACAATACATTATTGTCAATTAAGAACCCGCTACGATTCGTTATTATTGTCGACCTTCGAAACGTAATGTGTTAGGAGCCCCTTAGTAACCATGTATCCAACTTTTGCAGGAATCTGCAAATATATGTAACGTATAAAAGAGTAATTCAATGCTAAATTATAGCAACCACAGTCAACAATGTATGACATCCTCTGATAACATAATTGAAAGCTGTAATAATTTTAAACACGACATTATAACCTATCTGTAACATTTCTTATACACCTAAAATTCATTCATTGTTTTTTTGTTATGTAGATAAGTAAATATAACTAATTTTATTGTTGAAAGCCACTTTCACTTTCTTAAAATGAATGGTCCACGCAAATATAGCTGTATTTTATACATACTTGTGTATGCCTATCTATTGGTTGTATTTGACAACTTTAATTTTTTTAAGGAACAATTTTGTTCAATATTGCTATATAAACTACATATTTTTTGTTAAGACAACACGTTATCAGTGACAAGAGAATGAATGTTATCTTTGATTTAATAACCCATTTAATGAAATCGCCTATCTCGACAACAGGAGACGTAGATATGGTGGTTTCTATTTGGTTTCACTTGAATGATTGATATGTACCTAAAGATTTATTTAAAATTACCCAGCTTCTAACTATTTTTAATGTGTTTGTAAAGAATATTTAATATTCATATCAATATAATTTAAACATAAATTATAAAATTATAATAGTCCAGACTGTCTTATAATAAAAGTATCAATAATTGATTAAATGGCGATCTTACTCGTGTTAATTATGTAAGCATGTGAGGCTTACAGCTGTTTCGATGCTACTTGACACCATCCTCAGAGCCTACTAGATCTCGGTGCTATCTCAACTTCGCTGCCTGTTGTGTGGGTGCATTCGTGTGATGAAGAGTTGTGTCAAATAGTGTGTGTGTTCTGAAATTGATCTGTGTGTTGAGAATTTGATCAGGGTGTGTTTTAGTGTGTCTGTATATTTCATATTGTTCTAGTGTGTTGAGTTTTTGGTTTTTGGGTTGTATGTGTAGGATTTCCATGCCTGTATTTATGTTATTGTATGTGTGGTTAGCATTAGTTATGTGTTCGGCATATGTAGATGTATTGTGTCCTCTGGTTATTGCTTTAATGTGTTCTTTGTATCGAGTTTGGAATGATCTGCCTGTCTGTCCTATGTAGAAACTGTCGCAACTATTGCATGTGAGTTTGTATACGCCTGTGTGATTGTATTTATTTGTTTGTGTTGTTTGTGTGTTGAGATGTCTTTGTAGTGTGTTTTCTGTTCTGTATGCTATGTTCTATTTCTGTTTTCTGAATGAGGATGCGATCTTGTGTGTGTTTTTGACACAACTCTTCATCACACGAACGCACCCACACAACAGGCAGCGAAGTTGAGATAGCGCCGAGATCTAGTAGGCTCTGAGGATGGTGTCAAGTAGTACCGAAACAGCTGTAAGCCACACATGCTTACATAATTAACACGAGTAAGATCGCCATTTAATCAATCATTTATATTCGAGTGTTAAAAGTAGTGTACGAAAGATTTAACATGGAATAAAAGTATCATTTCCAAAGCTGAGTTCTGCATATTAAATCAGGTATAGCTAATCAAATATGCAATTAATATGTTATGGTTTTATGTAAATAACATAGGGTTTGATTAGTAATCTCATTAATGTTGTTAAATGATTATCAAAATAAAATTATAGCCTGCCATATTTGAGACATTTGACTTTGGGACGATTAAAAAGGGGGAAAAAAAAGTGGAAAACAGTGTTATTAATTGTACCAGTTAGGTATTGTGATTTGATGTGTTCTGCTAGAAATGTTTAGGATATGTTAATGCAATTACTTATGTAAAGATTACTACTAAATTATATAATATAAACAATCCTACATGATTTTATATATAATACTGCAAAAATTACAAATTTGAATTGATATGAATTATCGTTTTTATTTCACTCACGATAAAGAGTTCTCTTCATTCTTACCCACAACTGAAGATATTCCGAAATATTTTAAGTCTTGTAAATATTAATATACCGATAATTTTTTTGTCTATATATTATGGGGAGGTAATAGACGTAAACGTTCAGAAAAAATGAAATGAGGTAATTAATTTCAGCAATAATATTTCAGATTTTTCAAATACGAAACTTGTGTTCGTGTTCAAAGCGGTGTAAAAAGTATATCAATCCTTCGTCATAGAATGCAACAAGAAATTGATATGTTCCAGAAGTGTCCTGTGTTTCTTTAGGACTGAAATTATATTTGTGGATGGAAGGTTTCTTTATACCGGTATGTGAGAACAGGATGTTAGAACTTTGCAAGTAAAAAGTGGTTGTGGGTATGGCACATTCTATCGTTTTAGGAATTAATTGTAGAATTGGAATATAGAGAGTAAATTAATGTACATAGCAAGCATTTTTGTTACTTATCTTCAGAGATATCTACTGACCCTCCAAGTTAATTTTGAAATTACGTCATTTCGTGAAGGAATAATATTCATATTTCAGTATCTTCACTGTAATACTAAATTTTTAGGAAAATTACCATGTTGTGTTAATTTTGTCGTATTTAAATTAAACAATTTAATGTTATCAGAAAAGTTTAAGCTATTATTTCTTTGGAATATGTATGATAAGACTTTCTTGTGTTAAATTCTAACATACCTTGTTTACATGTTTCGACCTTTTATGGGTCAACAACTGATCGTTGTTGGTCTTGGCGCCTCTTGTTTTGTTTCCTGTGAGGGTGTGTTCGTGTGGTGTAATGTAGAGTCAAAGAGTGTGTGTGTGTTCTGAAATTGAGTTGTGTGTTGAGAATTTCGTTGGGGTGTGTTTTCGTGTCTCTGTATATTTCATATTGTTCTAGTGTGTTTAGTTTCTGGCTTTTTGGTTGGATGTGTAGTATTTCCATGTCTGTGTTGATGTCTCACTCTTTTTGATTCTACATTACACCACACGAACACACCCTCACAGGAAACAAAACAAGAGGCGCCAAGACCAACAACGACCAGTTCTGAAGATGACCCATAAAAGGGTCGAAACATGTAAACAAGGTACGTTAGAATTTAACACAAGACAGTCTTATCATACATATTCCGAAGTGATACAGTGTTAAATGTTGTGTAATCAAGATGTACTATTATTTCTATTGACAAATAAATAATTTTTCCATGATTCTTACTGGTAAGAAATATTTCTCTGTCTTCGCTTATCAAGGTAAACCATAAACTGATTAATCATTCTATGATTATCTGAGAGTAGTAAGTTTCCTTGCGTGTTAACAAGACTCGTAAATTATAGGTTTATTGTATTTCACAAAATTTTACCTATGAAGGAGAAATAGAATAAAACCAAGTAAGCTTCATTTAGTCAGTACAGAGTAAGCTTTCATCGCTGATATGTGTTTTAGGCTGCATTAAAATGCAACTTTCATATATGTATACTGATACCCTTTCAGTTTCATATTAGTAAAGTGCTTTCAATCATGTTATGTTATTAAATATACGTTGTTAAACTACCATAGTCTACCAGTCTACCCTTTGTTTTAAACATGAAGGTAGATAATGAAACTCATTTTTAAGTAGTAAAAGGTTTGGTTAAGGATATTTGTAGGAAGGAAATCATAAATAATGAAACATAAAACTTATATTAAAGTAATATTAAATAAAATTGAACAAAGCTTTACAAAAAATAAATCGTTTTACAAAATAACAAAATATATTGCACATCTCTAAATAATGTATACTTTGTTAAACCATTCACCAAAAACATGAAGAGATCTAAATATGTTCAACTGAACAACTATGCTGTGAGATATGTGAAAAAATATTTTTGAAAATTTAGATGTAAAATAAAAATTATGCTGAAGTTATAAGTAAAAAAAGAAATAATAATAATTTTTGTGGTTAATTCATTATATAAAATGCTTTATAATACTCCCCGAGTGATAATATATTACTAAAAAAATTATTGCAAATGCCACATGTTTTCCAAGATAGATATTTTATTAACACTTTCAGAACTTGAAAGAACAACTGTAATGTTTGCGATAAGAAATTATAGGTTCTTGTAAAAGAGAGAGCCAAGCTAAATTTTGAACGAGGGTTCAGTTTCATTGTTCGAAAGAGAAAAACAGTTAATGCTATTGAATTGAAGAAGCGATTTTCTTAGTGGCATGCGAGTCAAAATTTTATATGAAGTAGCAAATAAGTAGTTGTTAAAGTACAATTTAAAAATAGAACTAAGCCTAGTTTCAAGTGAAAATTATGTTTCTAAGATAAGTAAATTCAACGAAAAGTTTAATAAGACTAAATGAAAGATGTGTAACTTTCTGTATAACAAAGGAAGTTTGTAATATCAGTTAACTCTTGTAATTTCGACATCGTTACACTTCAAAATGTCATGTGTTTACATCCTGTGTGTTCCATAATATGTAATCAGTAAGCTGCGGATTTATGCCTATATGCCTATTTTAATCCTTAACCTGAAGACGCATGCTTTTAGGTTACATATCCATTTTAAGGCATTGCGAGTATTATAAGCGAATTCTATAGTGCCTATAATTGCCTATTTCACTGGTAAATGGCTATTTGCTTATAAATGCCTAAAAGTTGCCTAAATATCCGTATTATATATTATATTTTAATTTATTAACTGTTCTATAGATATTTTTTTAATCTGTAATTTGTTTCTTTTTTATCCAGCAGCAAATATTATCCTGGAAAACCGAAAGCTAAGATCTGATCTTGCTTTCATCAAAGCAAACTTTGGAAATCTGCCTGCTTACATAACGAAACTGGAAACGAGGAGTATTCCACTCCACAGTGCTGTGCAAGTTATGAAGAAAGTAGAAACTATTCTTAAAGAAATACCAAGCAATGTGGGAGAAACAATGAGAAATAAGTATTTGAAATCCTGATTGGGAACAAGTGTTATTGCTGATTGGCAATGACGTTGACATTACTGCATTCCCACTGGTTTGGTCCCCCGCTGAGAGTGGATCCCTGAAGTATTGCCCCATCACTTCATGTGAAGTGGAGAGAAGTTTCTCCCGATTTAACCCTGAACATTCTTACAGACAACAGGCATAAGTTCTCATTACAACATTTGGAGGAATATTCAGTTATTCACTGCCATAATGGCATTTCTATAGAAAATAGTGTATAATGCTAAGCTATGGTCGTGTTGGCCATTAAGAATTAGAAATTGTGTTATTGTTGTTTTCTAATGCCAGGCGTTTGACAATAAAGTCATTTGACCTCTTGCACTCCAATATTTTTCAAAGATATCATGGTCAGCCACTGAAGCACAGATTTTGAGGTGTTCCGAATCAATTTCTTGGTTTGGGTTGCACAATGGGTAGTTAGGGGACTGACATATTCCAATTCTATGCAGGTGTTTGGCCAAACAATCATGGCCTGTTGCCAATCTGAATGCAGCTACAGACGATTTTCGTGGTAAATCGGGAATTAACTGTGGATTATGATGCAGAGAGTTCCATTTTTTTCCCTTTTCACTCCAATATGAATTAGAAATTGTTAGTGCCTTTTTAAATACCTATTTGAGAATTTTGAATGCCTATTTTTCCTGCCTATTTCAACTGTTTTTAGTGCCTAAAAATCCGCAGCTTAGTGATCAGAAACAGTGTGAATTTCCAAGAAATGTTATTTAATACGATTTTTAAAAAGTCTTCACGCATTTCACACAAACATAATTATAGGTCAAGTAAGGTCACCGGAGAAATCCCATTTCTACCCCTACTCACTCTGTGTAATTTATCACTTCTAAAACTTCCTTCATTCTTATCACTGTTTCCTATTCCCTTTCTAATGTAAAACGTATTTGTTACATCAAAATATGCCACAAATGTGCTTCCTTGTACTCGGGGCAGGAAATTCTATCTTTAGATCTAAAATTATATCTCACTCGGTAATATTATTTTTCAGTTGAGTAGACGTTCAATGCACAACATTAAGTATATTCTGTAGAAGAAATTGAAATATAATAGTCTATGTAGGAGCACTTGTGGAAGAATTAAGTACAACATAATAGGAAGCAACAAAACGAAAAATGGCAAAGAAATTAAAATAACATAATATAAAAAATTAGTTTGTGTAGTGTATTCTTCTGTCTAAAAATTTATTGTGATAATTCTATTCCTGTAAAATTTTGTCGAGTAGCTACTGTATTATTCACATTTTCCTGATACAGATTACCATTCTATTAATAACATTGTTCTGGTAGGACAGAATATTTGACTTCTAAAAATATTATACAAATCTGGTACAGCTCCCTGTAAAGCTTTACCTGAAAGCCAGATTTGTATAATTCACGTTTACTGTTCGTTAACAAAAGACCACAAATTTAAGTTACACAGAAAGTGTGTACTCAATGGTGGGCTCTGACGTTCTGTCAACCCACTTGAGGTATGTGGATATAAGGGGAATAATTGAGCCGGGGTCTGGTATAGTTCCTGGGTAGCCCAGTCGGTACAGCGTTGGCGCGCTCAGCCATAAGTCCCGGGTTCGACACCTGGCTGGAACAATTTTTCCCTTGAAATTATTTAAAAAATATTGATTTTAAACAGTATTACTCCAACTCTGTCACATTTGAGTAGTAGTATGTTTTGAAAATAACTCGTAACAAGAACTGTAGACAGAGATATTTATAATTTTAAAATGTTCTTTAATCAATAAAATTTATTGTGCAATTGGATGCAATAAACGATTTAAAATGATTTCTTGTATAAACTCGCGATAAGAATTTCAAAAGAAGGAGAAAGTAGGCTAATCTGCGGATTCGTGTGTAATATTTGAGTTATATCCTCCAAAAATACAGAAAATATTGTGTATGTTCAAAAAGATAGTTATTGTTTTTACACTAATTGACCAGAGTAGTGGTTCCCAAAGTGGGGGTCGTGTAAGAAACTGAATGGGTCGCGATATAATTTTCAAAATAATACAAAACTTATTAACATACAATTATTTCGCATATACAAACATAAAAAATCATTCAACAGTTACAATGTAACAAATAATTAATGTGATAAATTTGCCTGTTTTTCAGAACCTAGCCTCTCAAATCTGGACTTCGTATTCGACATACACACAGTGATACCATTTTCAAATTCAAGATTTCTCGCTTATGATTGCGAGGTTGTAAATGTTATTAAAAATTTAAGAGCCTCGTTTGAAAACTTAAGGTATTCTTTTGATGCAGAACTGGTCAACGATCTGCGAAGAAAAAATCGAGAAATATTCACTGGTTTTGAGTAAAATTTTTACGATTTTACAATGATTTGTATTTTTGAAATGGAGCCAGGAACTGTTACGGTAGTGTGGGATCGCAAACTGAAATATCTCCCAAAAATGGGTCACGCCTTAGGCCCGTAACACACTTGAAGAGTTTTCGCTAGTGAGAAATGTGTTGCAAGAAAGAGGCGAAGAGCCTTCCTCCACACACTTGGCGAGTTCTCGCTATCACAGATCACACCTCGCTATGATCATCTATGCACTGCCTTCATGCAGAAAGCATTTTTCTGATTATAGTAATGCCTCGTTGGGGGAAATATTATAGGTTACGTATTTACGTATATTATCGTACTTAAATATATACCTGTAACCTGTAAGTATATTGTTGTGCTTTATAAATTACGTACAAACGCTATGTTGAATCTGAGTATTCAGATGATGAGGAAATGGAGTTACATGAACATATTTTGTTAATGAAAAGAAAAAGTAGGCCTAAAATTAAAGCCAGCAATATCTGAAAATCACATTGTATCTTACGAAACTAAGGGCGAGTTTTGGACACTGGTTTCGATTTGAATGATACGTTTAGACATTATTTCAGGTTCAATGGACCACAGTTTTTTGCCATTCATGATATGATAGAGGATTCTTTGCTATGTTCTGATTAAAATTATGTTAACTGTTAAGACATATAGATACATTATTTCAAATGTTTAATTAATACTATTAAATCTCATCAAAATAAAATATAGTCCTATTTATTTTTAGAAAATCTGATATTTGTCTCCAAATTTCTTCTATAAGTTTCTTGTTTTTATAGTTTTCATCCCGTGTATCATATAAATAGGCTTACAGGTGACATCGTACAAGTTCGATAAGTTTCTGACTGCAATTATCAGCCATTTTCCTCATTTTCAAGTAAAAACAATACAATTCATCGCCACCTGTGATATCTTTTTCTACATTTGTCATAAAGAGTATAAATGTCAAACATCTTTGATAAATGTGTCAAGAAAATTCGCTGAGCTACCGATTCCACAAGAAACTCACGCGAGGTTTTTGCCTCGAGCGAGAATCTCTTCCAGTGTGTGGACGTCCATTTGAATCCATGTTATCAATTTTTCAATTTTCTCGCAACACATTTCTCGCCGGCGAAAACTCTGCAAGTGTGTTACGGGCCTTAGAAAAGTTTAAGAACCACTGGACCAGAGCAATAAAGTCTGACAGATTTAATACTACTTATATGTGGGTATGCTGTACGTTTCTTTGTAGTTGCAGCATCGTTGAAAGTATCGCAACCTTGGAAATACTATGTAACTAATATTGGAACACGACATTAAATTTTGACATTAAAACCACGTTTATATTTGATTTATGTGATAAAACTGCTTGATTTGACAATGACAGTAACTTATACAACAAAATCTTACAGGATTTCCAAAGAATGTTACGTATGGTACCGTATTCTGCAAACATTCTGGACGTAAAGAAATACAGCAGGATAGCCTGGCAGCTGATTCTGACTCACTATACTGTTCTACTGTGGCTGCTTGCGTGCTGTGACCACACGTCATTCCTAACTTAATATTCATCCCTTCTATACCAGTATAAGATAAGAATAAATAAAATCTTCCATTTACAACAATTCAGATATTATTGTCATATGTTACCTGTAAAGTCTGTTTGTGCTTCTTACAAAGAAGAGTTCCTTTGTTCTTTTATTGTCTGTTCACAGTGAGAAGAAATGGACTGAAATTTAATTATGAATCTTTAATATTTCTCTTTTTCGTTTTCCTTTTTTCCTTTCTTTTTATTTTTTTTTAACTCGTAAAATTGCAGCAGTTCACAGAACCTGAAGGTGGCTAGTAAGAACTAGTCCTTACTTCTTGGTCAACAAATACGTGGATTAGTTCCCATACAAAAACCTATACGGAGTTCCTTGCGACACACTAACCACCATCAGTCTGGATTGCCTATTTTTCCATTGAATTAAAGGTTCATCAAAACAATTAAAAGGAAAACTTCCCTTGCATTGGAGTAGGCTACATGCACACACCTCATATAGCTAGTTTAATATAACAAAGAGCACTTTAACTTTGCACTGTAGCAATCTCCACCCTGAGAGAGGATCCTCTTCACCTGACCAGTCCAATCACCATTGCAATAATGGAGAGAGATGAGCTGAGGACCATGAAGTTAGCAGTGTTGCTACCGTTTCGCCTGGATCGATAGCCCATATCGACAACATGGATCTTCCAGCCCAGATTATTGTGAGTGTAACACTGCAAAGAAATCCAGTTCATGTTGGTATAGATCTGGTAATAATTATGCTGAAAATAAGCAATGATTAAAGTGTCTTCATTTTATAAAATATATTTTTTTTTCCGTGGCGCTACAGCCCGTGAAGGGCCTAGACCGACCAGCCGGCTGCTGGCCTCACGCCCACATGCCGAAGCAGAGGTGGACGATCATCCAACCAGAATGGAGGTATCGTGTGGTTAGCACAATGATCCCCCCAGCCGTTATAGCTGGCATTCGCAAACGGATTTCACTACCTATCGTAGCTCCCCAAGTGCATCACGATGCTGGGTGGGCACCAGTCCCATACAATGGCCGAAATTTCATGAGAAAATTTCTTCATAAAATATATTTTCAAGGTAATTAATACAGTTATATTACCGGTTGTTCTTTATGTTGTGAAACTTGGACTCTCACTTTGAGAGAGGAACATAGGTTAAGGGTGTTTGAGAATAATGTGCTTAGGAAAATATTTGGGGCTAAGAGGGATGAAGTTACAGGAGAATGGAGAAAGTTACACAACACAGAACTGCACGCATTGTATTCTTCACCTGACATAATTAGGAACATTAAATCCAGACGTTTGAGATGGGCAGGGCATGTAGCACGTATGGGCGAATCCAGAAATGCATATAGAGTGTTAGTTGGGAGGCTGGAGGGAAAAAGACCTTTAGGGAGGCCGAGACGTAGATGGGAAGATAATATTAAAATGGATTTGAGGGAGGTGGGATATGATGATAGAGAATGGCTTAATCTTGCTCAGGATAGGGACCAATGGCGGGCTTGTGTGAGGGCGGCAATGAACTTTCGGGTTCCTTAAAAGTCAGTAAGTAAGTAAGAGGGATAGGAGAATGGAGAAAGTTACACAACGCAGAACTGCACGCATTGTATTCTTCACCTGACATAATAATTAGGAACATTAAATCCAGATGTTTGAGATGGGCAGGGCATGTAGCACGTATGGGCGAATCCAGAAATGCATATAGAGTGTTAGTTGGGAGGCGGGAGAGAAAAAGACCTTTAGGGAGGCCGAGACGTAGAGTAGTAGGTTATTTTACGATGCTTTATCAACAGCTTAGGTTATTTAGCATCTGAATGAGATGAAGGTGATAATGACGGTGAAATGAGTCCGGGGTCCAACACCGAAAGTTACCCAGCATTTGCTTATATTGGGTTGAGGGAAAACCCCGGAAGAAACCTCAACCAGGTAACTTGCCCTGATCGGGAATCGAACCCAGGCCACCTGGTTTCACGGCTAGACGCGCTAACCATTACTCCACAGGCGTGGACCCGAGACGTAGATGGGAAGATAATATTAAAATGGATTTGAGGGAGGTGGGATATGATGATAGAGAATGGATTAATCTTGCTCAGGATAGGGACCAATGGCGGGCTTATGTGAGGGCGGCAATGAACCTCCGGGTTCCTTAAAAGCCAGTAAGTAATTAATACAGTATTAGTGGTTACATCAGAGACTGAAAGAATTTCTCTCTTCTTAAAATTTTTCGAGAATGATAATCAAGCACAGAATGAGAAAACGCATTAGAGGCGGTTCCAAAGCAAGAGAGGGGCTCCAGAGGTGGAAAAAATTAGTTTTAATTTTAATTTTCGCATAGTTTACACGAGTGCTGGAAGTTCTGCTTTTCTATGTAGGAATTATTTGGGTCACTAGCTAAGAAGAAACTGTCTACTGAAGGATGCACTGGTAGGAATGGTGAACCGGAGAAGAGTTTGGGGCAGAAGAAGATACGAGGCGTGTTCTTAAAGTAAGTTCCGTTTTCAATTATAGCTGTCGCATCGCTGCAATCATTATTTTGCACATGCGTGTTTTCTTCTTCAGTCCTCAGGCAAGCTGTGCATGCAGTTTCAGAGCTTCAGTCGGTGTGTGTGGTTAGTTGTGATCAGTTGAAATGTTTAAAGTGATCGAGCACCTCGCCGACTGTGAGATGCAGTCTGTTATCCGTTTCTTGAATGCAAGAAACATCAAACCAGCTGACATTCATCGTCAACTTTGTGAGGTGTATGGTGATGATGCCATTAGTGGTGGAATGGTCAGGAGATGGGTTAGGAAGTTCAATGAGGGCAGCGTCTCTGTGCATGACGAGCAGCGTACCGGTCGGCCATCTTTGATCAATGACGATTTGGTGCGTGCTGTCGATGAAAAAATTCATGAGGACAGGAGGTTCACAATTTCTTTGTGGAGTGTTCTCTACAAAATTGTGACAGATCGATTATGATATCGAAAATTGTGCTCACGATGGGTACCCAAGATGCTCACTGAGGAACACAAAACCGAACGAGCTTCCAGTACATTGAGCTTTCTCATACGTTACAGAGAGCAAGGCGATGAGTTTCTTGACCATATCGTGACAGGTGACGAGACTTGGGTGTCTCACATGACACCTGAATCGAAGCAGCAGTCCATGGAATGGAGGCACACTGCATCGCCAAGGAAAAAGAAATTCAAACAAACCATGTCAACATGCAAGATCATGTGCACTGTTTTTTGGGACAGAAAAGGAGTCCTACTCATCGAATTCTTGCCTCGGGGTGAAACCATTAATAGAGAAACCTATTGTCAGACCTTGAAGAAGCTCCGTCGCGCAATTCAGAACAAGAGAAGTGGGCTGCTGACCGACGGAGTTGTGTTGCTTCATGACAACGCTCGGCCACACACAGCTCGTGACACCCAAAATCTCATTTCGAAATTTGGCTGGGAACAAATTGACCATCCCCCCTACAGCCCGGATTTGGCTCCAAGTGACTTTAATCTCTTCCTGCACCTCAAGAAGTTTCTCGGTGGTCAATGTTTTGATGGCGATGATGAAGTGAAGACAGCAGTGCGGGAGTGGTTCGCATCACAGGCGGGCGAATTCTACAATGAGGGGATAGAAAGACTTGTGCCACGATTCGATAAATGCCTCAATAATGGTGGAGATTATGTTGAGAAGTGTGGGGAATACAATGCAACAAAAATGATCTGTAAATATCTTTCCGTTCACTTACTACACCCTTTTGGAACTTATTTTAAGAGCACGCCTCGTATCATATGATAGATGACATTAAGATATACGGATCATATGTGGAGACTAAGAGGAAGGCGGAAAATAGGGAAGAATGAAGAATGCTGGCCTTTGGCAAATAGTGATCACGGCAGTGATGGTTTATATTTACTTGGTAGTACAGAAGATCTGGTGTTTCTGGTGCAACAGTCCAGTTGAGGTAGGCAGGCTCTCCATCATCACACACCAGTCGAAGTGTGCTCAGGTATTCTTCAAAACTTTCCATTTCTGCTGAGCGATCAATGGTCTTGTGCGCCCACTCGCAATAACGACCAGCTTACCATAACAAGGAAACAACAATTCATACACCATCTTACGCTAGCAAAGATCTATTACATAGGCATGTATTTGCATACATAGACATATATAATTAGTTTATTTAAAAAGGGCTCTGGTTTAATCTGCAAAACCAAACGAAAATCTATAATGAACTATTCCATGCGTATTGATGTTCATATGTGTATGTCGGCCTATATATGTATGTGACTGCTCGTGTATGTTACATATTTCTATATGACTTTATATGGTTTATTTCAATGTACCGAAGTACATATGATATTTCCATGCAGATATTCTGCGTCATCATACGATGAAAGAGTAATGGAACGGAGAAAAATTCTCTCCGGCACCGGGACTTGAACCCGGGTTTTCAGCTCTACGTGCTGACGCTTTATCCACTAAGCCACACCAGATACAACCCCGGCGTCGAACAGAATTGTCTCAATATATAATATGCGTGGGCGGCCGGGTAGCTCAGTTGGTAGAGCAGCTGGCTACGGACTGGAAGGTCCGGGGTTCGATCCCAGGTGGTGACAGGATTTTTTCTCGTTGCCAAACTTTCAGAACGGCCCCAAGGTTCACTCAGCCTTCTATAAAAATTGAGTACCGGGTCTTTCCCGGGGGTAAAAGGCGGTCAGAGCGTGGTGCCGACCACACCACCTCATTCTAGTGCCGAGGTCATGGAAAGCATGGGGCTCTACCTCCATGCCCCCCAAGTGCCTTCATGGCATGTTACGGGGATACCTTTACCTTTTACCTTTTTTTATATAATATGCGTAAATCACGAAGTGATTTAAGACGGCGCTTATTCTGTCTCGGATCCCGGCCAACTAGTCACTCATAACGAGTGCACCTCAGCACATGTGTGGACTTCGGTCCTATGTTCATAGACATCTATGACGTAGTGCAGAGGGCGGCCACTAGAGGGAACCCAAGAGTTGGAACTCAATCAGAGACAATTATGTTCGACGCCGGGGTTGTATCCGGTGTGGCTTAGTGGATAAAGCATCAACACGTAGAGCTGAAAACCCGGGTTCAAGTCCCGGCACCGGAGAGAATTTTTCTCCGTTCCATTACTCTTTCATCGTTTATATGGTTTGTATCTTGGTTATTATTTAAATTAGGCCTGGATTTAATGTACAGTTCATATTACACCAATGATAAAGATTAAGTACATACATTAAGAGAGACAACTTGAATCAAGTCACACAGATAGACTAAAGAGCCCAGTTGTTCGTATCTTAAGGCATTACAAACCGATTTTTGAAGTCCTATACTTTCAATGAAATGTACTTATTCACGGACTACTTACTAACATGGTATGGATTAAATTAGCTTTCAGAATTTTTAGTTGTACCATACAATTGCTTTGCAAAGACACTAAATTGCTTCCATACGCCAACAATGAATTGAGAAGACAGAATTTTTCTTCTGTCTTGATCTGTAGTAGGACAGATGTGATGCCCCCACTGTGAGATGAAGGATACATTGTTACACTCTAATACCCGAGGCTAATAAATTTAAGAAATCAAGTAATATATTTTAGTAAGCATAATAGTGTTTAGTTTTATTTTTATATTACATTAATCGGAATTAATTTTAAAGTAGCTATTTATAAGCATAAAGTTTCTTGGTTTGGAATTGCGTAATTACTTGAATTGGAAAATACATACAGCGTGAAATGTAATATCACTAATTTTATGTGGTTATTCTTTGAGATATTTCAAACAAAAAAAGTTTAATACAATTTTGCTTCCTTTTCGAGATAACATTTGTTTTATATGAAACATTTCATTGTATGTTTTGGGCAAGCTATTGATTGAATTCCCAATATGCTTAGTCAATTTAAAAGAGCAGTGTATTATGATAATAAATTAATGAAAGACTCCCAGTTAAGAACCAATGCTCTATTGGTAATATAAACACCTTCAAAGTGACATATTTTGCTACTTTCATTCAATAATAATGAAATATTGATTGATTTCTGGGCTAACTCATTTCAAGCTAAAATGTTTTTGACAAAAGAAATTCCTAAGAATAAAGACATATTTGCATAATAGGACACTCTGTAAAAGATGTTTTTCAGAATTTAGAAATCTTGACCTTGCCTTTGAGTAGAATCTATCCTTGATGATGTCAAGATAGATTTTGTATCGTCTGTTAGTCTCAGGTGCTGATAAACTTTACAATTCATGTATTACAGTTTTCAATGCACTATCTACCTATTATCATAAACCTTTGAAGTGCTAAGAGAAAAAGTTTAGGACAGATTAATAATGTTTCTCCATATTCATGCTTACTATTTCTACAGATGAACTCTTTATGCTTGTAAATTAATCTACTTACTACCTCTGTATATTAGTATTCATGTTTTAGACTTACTTACATACTTTTGTCCTTTATTATTTTATTTTACTTATTCCACATCTTAAAGCTGCAATGCAGGTGTAAGTGGAATACATTACATAAAATAAAAAATGAAATGAAATTGGGACTAAAATCTTTATTTATGAATAAATTTTTACGACTGACAAATATACTAAATTAAATAAAATTGTACAAAAGCTACAGCTTTAAATATGGGTTAGTTGTAGGAATTTCATACTATTGCTCCAGCTTTCAAGGAAAAGTCGTACATTCACATATTGCAATATAATTTATTAATATCTACTTTTTAACTTGCGAGGAGTGCTTATTGTTAGAAGTAAATACTTCACCTGCTGTGGGGTAGGGATATCCTTCAGCGTCATATCGTACACCTCCAAACACACGCTGCTTCTTCTGTTCTGCTTCAGACTTCTGCCCAAATCCACCTTCTCTACTATCAGTTATATAGAAGGGATGGTAACGTGCAGGATTAGTTCTGTCATTTCCACCTTCAACAATAAAGGTGTATGTCTGCCCTCGCTCCACGTAGATTTCTGGGATCAATTTGTCGTTGATATACCATGCTATTCCCCATGATGGTTGACCTAATGAAAATAATGTATGCTATTTATTTTTATACAGTAAAAACTCGTTAATCCGGATTAATTGGGGGGATACATTGACCAGTTTAACAAAAACCCAGATTAACTAAAATAACCTAAAAGAACCGGTATGGCATAGTTGCGCCCCGCGGTCAATTAGGAGGCATAGGCAAGGCATAGTTGCGCCCCAAAGAAATCAGGTAGCAGAATGGACATGGCATAGTTGCGCCCCGAAGAAATCAGGTAGCAGAATGGACATGGCATAGTTTTGCCCCAAAGAAATCAGGTAGCAGAATGGACATGGCATAGTTGTGCCCCGAAGAAATCAGGTAGCAGAATGGACATGGCATAGTTGCGTCCCGAAGAAATCAGGTAGCAGAATGGACATGGCATATTTGCGCCCCGAAGAAATCAGGTAGCAGAATGGACATGGCATAGTTGCGCCCCGAAGAAATCAGGTAGCAGAATGGACATGGCATATTTGCGCCCCGAAGAAATCAGGTAGCAGAATGGACATGGCATAGTTGCGCCCCAAAGAAATCAGGTAGCAGAATGGACATGGCATAGTTGCGCCCCGAAGAAATCAGGTAGCAGAATGGACATGGCATATTTGCGCCCCGAAGAAATCAGGTAGCAGAATGGACATGGCACAGTTGCGCCCCCAAAGAAATCAGGTAGCAGAATGGACATGGCATATTTGCACCCCGAAGAAATCAGGTAGCAGAATGGACATGGCACAGTACACACCAAAGTAATTGTCATAAAATAAATAAAATACTTTAAAATATTATAGTGGTAGCTGCATTGAAATCACGTAGCATAATGGAGAGTGTATAGTACACACGAAAGTGACTGTCATAAAATAAATAAATTACTGAAAATATTATAGTGGGATCGGTGTAGAAACAAAAAATGCAATTCATTTATTGTGTGTGATCGACAAAAAGACATTTCTGAGAAACCCATGAAACTCATTTGAATATGTCAGTTAATAAAGTACTGCCAACTTCATGGTGTTCATTTTTACGGCAGGCTATCGATAATCACTGCATAAAAAGTACAAAAACTGTTAATAAAGTACTGCCAACTTAATGTGTTCATTATAATGGCATCGATAATGAATATTAAATCGAATAAGAAATCAATAAGGTTGGTTGATTACGAGGCTCGAGTTCCCCTGGTGTCTTTTTGTCTACCTATTTAATCGGGGCACAACTATGCCCACAAAACAGGGACCCTTTTTTATCTGCTGCATCTTACCTGACCATGGGGCGCAACCATGCCCTGCCCAAAAGAACAGTAGAAAGTGCCTTAAACTCCGTTTATAGCAACAAAACACGTTTATTATGGTATATTTAAAAGGTATAAGCCTAAATACACTATACAGTACAGTAAAGTTTCATTTGTGTGGTAAGATGAACGTAAGAATAAACGCAATTTTGGAGGGAAAATCTCATGTCGTGCTAGAGCATATCCGTGATTCATCTAAAGTGAATGTGTTTCAAGTCGTTCCTTCTCGCAAATCTACGGACTATATTTTCTTTGTGGTGTCAACTCTAAATGGTATTAATTACCTAGCCACACTGCAACTCTGGCGAATGTCATAATTATTATAGAAAGATAGCGAGGACTTTACTTTCCAACAGGACGGGGCACCGCCACACTTCCATGCAAGTGTCAGTGATAACTTCAATACTAACTACGGGCGTGGGTTTGATTCCCTCTTTGGCTAATTACCTGGTTCGGTTTTTTCGAGAGTTTCTCCAACTATAAGGCAAATGTCAGATAGAGCCCATGGAAAATCCTTGGCCTCATCTCGGCAAATATTATCTCGCTATCACCAGTACCATATGCTAAATAGATGATACAGCGTCGTTAAATAAAAAATCAGCAGGAACTAAACGCTATTTTTCAACTTTGAGGGAAGGTGAATATATTTTAGACTGCAAAATACAGGGCAGTTCGCAAAGTCGGTCATAACTTCAGGGTATGATTCTTGAAACAATTTTAAGTAATAAAACCTTACGATAATTAGCCAATTTCGGACGCTTAATAAGTTATATCTGTTAATCTACAAAAATCGCTACATTTTCGCAGTTATAACTCAGGTTTAGAGACTGATAGACAGGAAATTTACACTTTATTTTTCCAGTTACATAGTATCTAGTGTTATTGTAATCAAACACGATGCTTGCACTAGGCTTTAAAATGTAACACCCTCTTTATTAAACGTTTGTGGTCACATGTCGGTAGCGTCATCCATCTTGACATTAAATTGTCCTTGTCCTTGGCATCCAATGAGCGAGCATAGCTTCCTCTATCTTAATTTAAATAATAGGTCCTAACACATATTTAGTAGCCACCAAAACATTAAAATGTGGTGTTCACTTAAATCGGCTACAACTTGCCATTTAACTATCTTTGAAAAATATTGGAGTGCAAGAGGTCAAATGACTTTATTGTCAAACACCTGGCATTAGAAAACAACAACACATATTTATGACTCATGAGTAGGGCCTAATGTTTTAAGAAATTCCTGACAAAGAAATATTCAAATGGTACCGTAACACAGAGTTCATAGTGGTTCGTTAAATTTTACCTTGTAGCTCATTGACTGTTCGAAATCGGAGCCATAATCGCATTAACCTTTTTACTCAAAATGGTTTGAAGACTGTAAAAATGAAATATCTTTCATGTTGTTTTATTTCAATATCGAATTTATTTATAAACTTTTAAATACCAACCAAATTTGTTCTCTGAAACAAGATATGATATAAGATAAAGTCCACTATGGAACCATCATCTATATCCAGTAAGGTTGCATGAGGATGAGATGGTTAACGGAAACAACATGAACAAGGTGGGATTTGAAACCGACAAATTAATGGATTAGAGGTCTTTTGAAATAGTCGTAAATTTTTAACGTTTAACGCTTTGCAGCAGAAGAACCACAGTTTTCTTTCTTTCTCTAAAATTATAGCACAAGCAAAAGAACCACAGTTTTCTTTCTTTCTCTACAATTATAGCACAAGCAGAACCACAGTTTTCTTTCTCTCTCTACAATTATAGCACAAGCAGAAGAACCACAATTTTCTTTCTCTCTCTACAATTATAGCACAAGCAGAAGAACCACAGTTTTCTTTCTCTCTCTACAATTATAGCACAAGCAGAAGAACCACAGTTTTCTTTCTTTCTCTACAATTATAGCACAAGCAGAAGAACCACCGTTTTCTTTCTCTCTCTACAATTATAGCACAAGCAGAAGAACCACAGTTTTCTTTGTTTCTCTACAATTACAGCACAAGCAGAAGAACCACAGTTTTCTTTCTCTCTCTACAATTATAGCACAAGCAGAAGAACCACAGTTTTCTTTCTCTCTCTACAATTATAGCACAAGCAGAAGAACCACAGTTTTCTTTCTTTCTCTACAATTATAGCACAAGCAGAAGAACCACAGTTTTCTTTCTCTCTCTACAATTATAGCATAAGCAGAAGAACCACAGTTTTCTTTCTTTCTTTCTCTACAATTATAGCACAAGCAGAAGAACCACAGTTTTCTTTCTTTCTCTACAATTATAGCACAAGCAGGAGAACCATAGTTTTCTTTCTTTCTCTACAATTATAGCACGAGCAGGAGTGCCATAGTTTCCTTTCTTTCTCTACAATTATAGCACAAGCAGAAGAACCACAGTTTTCTTTCTTTCTCTACAATTATAGCACAAGCAGAAGAACCACAGTTTTCTTTCTTTCTCTACAATTATAGCACAAGCAGAAGAACCACAGTTTTCTTTCTCTCTCTACAATTATAGCACAAGCAGAAGAACCACAGTTTTCTTTCTTTCTCTACAATTATAGCACAAGCACAAGAACCACCGTTTTCTTTCTCTCTCTACAATTATAGCACAAGCAGAAGAACCACAGTTTTCTTTCTCTCTCTACAATTATAGCACAAGCAGAAGAACCACAGTTTTCTTTCTCTCCCTACAATTATAGCACAAGCAGAAGAACCACATTTTTCTTTCTTTCTCTACAATTATAGCACAAGCAGAATAACCACAGTTTTCTTTCTTTCTCTACAATTATAGCACAAGCAGAAGAACCACAGTTTTCTTTCTCTCTCTACAATTATAGCACAAGCAGAAGAACCACAGTTTTCTTTCTTTCTTTCTCTACAATTATAGCACAAGCAGAAGAACCACAGTTTTCTTTCTTTCTCTACAATTAGCCTATAGCACAAGCAGGAGAACCACAGTTTTCTTTCTTTCTCTACAATTATAGCACAAGCAGGAGAACCACAGTTTTCTTTCTTTCTCTACAATTATAGCACAAGCAGAAGAACCATAGTTTCCTTTCTTTCTCTGCAATTATAGCACAAGCAGAAGAACCACAGTTTTCTTTCTTTCTCTACAATTATAGCATAAGCAGAAGAACCACAGTTTTCTTTCTTTCTCTACAATTATAGCACAAGCAGAAGAACCATAGTTTTCTTTCTTTCTCTACAATTATAGCACAAGCAGGAGAACCATAGTTTTCTTTCTTTCTCTACAATTATAGCACGAGCAGGAGAACCATAGTTTCCTTTCTTTCTCTACAATTATAGCACAAGCAGAAGAACCACAGTTTTCTTTCTTTCTGTACAATTATAGCTCAAGCAGAAGAACCACAGTTTTCTTTCTTTCTCTACAATTATAGCACAAGCAGAAGAACCACAGTTTTCTTTCTTTCTCTACAATTATAGCACAAGGAGAAGAACCAAATTTTTCTTTCTTTCTCTACAATTATAGCACAAGCAGGAGAACCATAGTTTCCTTTCTTTCTCTACAATTATAGCACAAGCAGAAGAACCACAGTTTTCTTTCTTTCTCTACAATTATAGCACAAGCAGAAGAACCACAGTTTTCTTTCTTTCTCTACAATTATAGCACAAGCAGAAGAACCACAGTTTTCTTTCATTCTCTACAATTATAGCACAAGGAGAAGAACCATAGTTTTCTTTCTTTATCTACAATTATAGCACAAGCAGAAGAACCATAGTTTTCTTTCTTTCTCTACAATTATAGCACAAGCAGAAGAACCACAGTTTTCTTTCTTTCTCTACAATTATAGCACAAGCAGAAGAACCACAGTTTTCTTTCTTTCTTTCTCTACAATTATAGCACAAGCAGAAGAACCATAGTTTTCTTTCTTTCTCTACAATTAGAGCACAAGCAGAAGAACCACAGTTTTCTTTCTTTCTCTACAATTAGAGCACAAGCAGAAGAACCACAGTTTTCTTTCTTTCTCTACAATTATAGCACAAGCAGAAGAACCATAGTTTTCTTTCTTTCTCTACAATTATAGCACAGATGTTCCACCATGCAACCACCTCTTGAGGATACATAGAGGTGCCATCTGTGTTTAACGTGGAAAGTGGTACTGTGCCTTAATGATAAAAAGAACTATTTTAAATTGTATCATAGAAGTAATGAATCTGAACTATAAAAGGAGCAACATTAATAAATTATACTTTCGTAAATGTCACATTATGCTATATTGGTATATTATATCAAAATCACTACTGTGGCACAGTGGTCGCTCAGCGTGACCATAGTTTTTTCGAAATTGTGTCCAGAGTTAAAATTCTGATAAAAAAAAAAAACCTGATCGAAGCTTTGTTATGATCCATGATATGAAACACACACAAAAAAAAAATACATTTTGTTTTCATTTATTGGCTTATTGTGTTACAAAGGGTTAAAATGAAAGTGATAACACGAAGTTCGGAACATCACATGTCAATAGAATGATAGAGAAAAGTGAGTAGATTGAGAAACTACTGCTAACAAAATTTGATCCAAAAGTGGCTAAGACGGATTTTGAAACCCGTGCCTCAGCTGTTTACATAGTGTACCTGTGATTGGTGTATATCCCCTTTTGCCACCAGTGGGTCCAATTCGCGCTGAGAATACCGTTTCTCCTGTAATTACAGCCGGTGGCCAGGGTTTCAGACCCTCCTCGTCAGGAAGGTCAAAGAGTGAAATAGTGCAGGCATGGTCGCTTCTGCTACTGAAGTCTATGCGAATGTCCTCTGAAGAGAAACAAGCACATATTCTTCACAATCAGCTGAAGGTAAAGTAAATAATATTATAGCTCTCATTAATTGAAGACTTGAAATAAAAAAGGCTCTAAGTGCCATAATAAGGAATTTTAAAATTGTGTGCAAAATGAGATCTATATGCCAAGCCCTATAATGTATAAAAGGCTCGAACTGCCACGAATGAAAATGTAGTACCAAATGCAATCGACAGATAACATGCGGTTTAACTGCCGCTGCTGTTAACATATGAAAGGCTCTATGTCCCGCGCGCTTCCTCCTCATAGTTAGATTAAATGGCGGATGCGGCAGATATTTGTAAGAGTTTGAGTGGAAAGAAACGACGAATTAAAGGAGAAGGTACTGCGGCTGCAATGAAAAAAAGCTGAAAAATGGAGGAAATGAATATATAAGTTCAAATAATAAACATGTTCCTGCAAAACCTCGTCCAGCACAGGAGGCTAGTCTCATTACTGATCGCTAACCTACACCATACCTGGGCAGACTGTTTATTCTTGTTCTTTTTGCATGAAAGCAACAATAAGGTCTAACTAAATTATGTTGGTTGTGACAACAGAAAAAACTGGTAGACCTAATGAGATATAGTGCACAGGGTTCTCCATCTTGCTTTCAGAGTCGGTGTGCATGCAAGTGTAAATGCAAGAACCTCAGCTATGAACACAAGGTCGGGCTGTTTGAAGATTTTTATGACCTGGAAGATATTGAAAAGCGAGGGAGTTACTTGATGGTGCTGATGCAAGTATCACATGTTAAAAGAAGACATCATGATACCTACGATGACCATTCACAGAGCAGGAGACAAGCAACTATTCATTACTCTGTCCCAGATGGGCAAGGTGACTTAGTGCAAGTTTGCAGAGGAACATTTTCTGAAATATTTTCGTTAACTTAGAAGAAAATCCAGGTATTAACCGAAAAGAAGAAGAATTTGACGGAAATGAAACAGTACCTGACAAAAATGATGACCACAAACAGTTTTCCAGAAGCATTACAGAATATACTTTTATTTTATGAACAAAAAACCATTTTTGTTTCATTCGTTTGTCCTCTTCACTATCTTTTTGCTGATTCTGAACTATGGAACTTAGAGCCCTTCATTAAATTTCCACTTCCAGTACGTTTTTCATACTATTGCAACATTACGTTCCTTTGGACACTAGCTCCATACTATGCTTATCTTTCAATTAAAACACATTAATATTGAAATTATGACCAATAATTACCTAGTACACTTAAAACTCATTTTCCTCAAATTCATGATTATGACACTTAGAGCCTTTTTTTATTTCAAGTCTTCAATTATTAGTCTTTTGCAGTCCATTTAAATGAATAAATCAATAAAAAATAAATTACTTTTATTAAATTATTTATAAAAGTAACAGGACACTTTTTATAAGTTTTTTGTACACAAATCATACAAATATTTTAAAATGACAACAATGCATACCTATACAATGTTCGTCTTCCTGGGAAAAAAAACAAACAAAAAAACAAAAACAAATATTTTGTAGGGATTAAATTCGGTATGTGAAAATAAAATAATGTAGCCTATTTACTTAGTCACACGAAGTATTCGACAATTGTGGAATTTTCAGAGTTGTTGGAATAAGAATTACTCGTAAAATATTATGAAAATAAAATATTTCTGTAAAATTAATCCTCATTAAGAATAATACGAAACGCTAGACAATAATGGAATTTAAATAATTTTAATTTATTTATGTCTATATATACATTTGCAATCCAAATAACTTCCAATGTAGTATTTGAGTATTGTAGTTTTCCTAATGAGAATACAAATTGCAAACTTCATTGCGAAGGCACATTTTGAATAACTGAATTTAATTCGTAAACGTTACTTTCTTCATCATCTTTTCATCCACTGTTTTCTTTCCACTTACTACTCTACAAAATGATACCTATTTCTTGAGTCACTTACCAGTAGTTTTGTCAGGAATGGCATGTGCGTTAGCTTCTTTCCGACTATTAAGAGGTCCAATAGCAGCAACGACACTAACTTCTACATCTGTTGGAATGGCTCGGTCAACAATTGGCTCGTTTGTTTGTAAGGGGCGTCTGTACATGATGGTTGTCACACCATTCTTACGTTCCCCTGATATTAAAACTGCATCATTGCGACCGCCGATACGTGCATCTGGACATACACCACTTTTTCCGTCACACTAAAAGTAATTAAGACATTTGTTACATGTTTAATATGATTAAGACGATACAACAAGGTACAAAGATTTCTAAACATCTATGCACAAGACAGTATAATATATGTATCACAAAATTAGTTCTCATCAATTGAAGAAGTTCGCTTTAGCTCTCTCTGTCAATATACCGGTATCCCAACAGTGAGAAATGCTCTTACTATTGGATGTCAGTATTAACAAAACACAGCTCTGATGTTTAAATTTTACTGTACCTTGATGGAAGAAGTTTTTGCAAGCGTGCTTGCTACAGATACGAAAATAATTTTACATGTGAGAGCTATTTATATTTTAAAAAATTTTTTTAACTATATCACATTTCATATCTTCCCGTTTCATATATCTTGATGAGACGTGTGCCCAAGAAATTAAAACTTGAAAAAATGCATAATATCAAAGTTACAAAAGAGTACCGGTAGTGGTTATAATTTAACGCACCTCTTACAGTAAGTTACAAGTAAGGAATAAAATCATTTATACATGGATCATTCGAAAATTAATGGCAACACTTCAATTAAGATCAAAAACTTATTTATTCACAATGACATAATTACAGTTCTGAAAAGTAACCTTCTCCAGTATCACATACCATTCGCCACACCTCTGGAAGACGATGGGTCATCCACAGCGTCACTTTGCTCTAGGCTTCTAACTGACTACTCTACAGCTGTTATAATGGTTAGCACATTTCTAAAACGTACCTCTCTCAGTGGTTCTTTCATGTTACGGGGGAAAAATGATTATGTTTTATTTAACGACGCTCGCAACTACCGAGGTTATATCAGCGTCGCCGGTGTGCTGGAATTTTGTCCCGCAGGTGTTCTTTTATATGCCTGTAAATCTACTGAATGAACCTGTCGAATTTAAGCACACTTAAATGCCATCGACCTGGCCCGAGATAGAACCCGCAATCTCGGGCATGGAAGGCCAGCGCTATACCAACTGCGCCAATCAGGCTGACTAACTTAACTTAATTTTGAGATGGTCCTATTCTTGTCTATTCTGTATTTTTTAGCATTAGGGAGGTGGAGATAACATTGTAACACACTCATTATTGCAATATAGAATATAAATGAAATTATTATCTCATACCTTACAGCAGTCTTGCGATGGTAACTAATAATTTCGAGAGAGAGCTCTTTTATGCCCATTGCACGCGTGCGGAGCTCTTTTACCTGTAAACATTGCTAAAGGATGTACAGATCTTAGAACACAGAGCATCATGACGGAATGGAAGCGCTTAAAGCTTTCAAGGAAGAGTGGAAGATACAATAACTGATTTCGGAATTGACATCGAAGGTAAATTAATTTATATTTGGGTTAGTAGATTGTATCTAGATTCCTTTTATTTATTTATTTTAAATGTATTGTTGATGTTTTATTTGTTGCTTGTTTCTGGATATTTACTTTTATTACACTACGTGTTTCTTTAATTTAGAAATAATGTTTTATCTTCGATTGCACTTTAACTTATACTATTACTAAGCTCAAAATGCTAATTCACTTTTATTCCAATAACTATTTTCAAGATTTTGAGCAAATATGAACTAAACATTTTGAAAACTTTGATGCAAGGAGCTTTTTAATAATGTCAATATAAAATGACTTTTAATAATGTCAATGACTTTCTTGCCAAAAAGGGATCCAATTTAATTCAGAATACAAATACAAGCCTACCTTTTACATCCATCAAAAGACTAATTAAAAATAAATATAAAATCAAGCAAAACCAAGCATTATGTACCAAAGCCAAAGATAGAAAATGGAGCATTTTAATAAAAAAAAAAAAAAACAAATTATTCCAGAAATCCCACGCAAATCTACAGTAGCAAAATTCAGACTGCTTACAGAACACGATTATTTGGCCAAACACTTGAATAAAATAGGAATTTACACAAATCCAAATTGCCCTCTATGCAACAAAGAAGAAGAAATGACTGAAGATCATCTCATAACCTGTGAAGTTCTACCTGATGGACCCACCACAGAGAAATATTGGAGAGCAAGAATGCTAATGGCTTCGTTGCCAAAGCCCGGCATTAGATAACAACAACAACAACATGTCAATATAAAATGTATTTAAAAATATAATTTCAAAACTATTAGATCTAATTGCACCAAATTTTGTACAGATGATATTATTATAGATCTGTTTATATAGTTTAAATTTCACAAATTTTGGCCGAAAATTGTGGAAGTTTTAAAAATCATACATATCCCCTTAAATGATTGACTCCAAAAATTACGATGGCTCTCAATATCTTAATTTAATCAATTTGTTTTTTCATGTTACGTGCATCTCACAAATCAGTCTAAGAAAACTCATTACATAATCACGACTGGAGAGTAAGGACTACATTTTCACAATCACACAATCAATATACTCTATTTCAATCAATATTGTCATTATTTTTTCAACAAATACTCAAAAGTACTTAGAGATCACACACGTCGAGCAGGTAGACCCTATTAGTTTCTCCTAACCAATGAAGTGAAGTATTTACATAATAAATAATTGCTTTTAACAAGAAAATGGTTTACAAACAATTAAAATTTCCTATTTCTCTTTTTGTTCTTAAAACCCCCTTCCTTTGCGATTTGTTTATATATGTACATGTATATTAAATAATTGAATAATTAGCCCTATTATATAGCCAGAAAATTAGTAACGCAAGTTACTGTAATAATTGCTGCCTTTATTCACTGCATGTGCATGTACATCCCTGTTGTCTACGTTATGAAGCTATGTAGTGGATGCGCTATGCGCTCGTGATCAAGGTCGAGAACTTCTACCATGATTGGGAGCTAATATCGTATCATCCCTGCCTTACAGGTAACACATATCAGACACTACTCCATCTCATACTAACAGCTTACATTAGTCACCGCTAGGAGATCTGAATACTAGCAGTAATGTTGCCACTAATTTCGAATGAACTATGTGGGCTTCGAATCATTACATTATTCTAATTCCTATGTAAGTTTCTGAGAAGGATACGATGTTTTAAAAATACTGAACCTGAGCAGTGGCAGACATGTAGTAGTCCTCCACCCTGAATGTGCCGCGCTCACTGTCATAGAAAGCAACCACAACATCACCTCCAACCATGTAAGGACGACCCTGTTCACCACTGAGGCCAAATGCCATGTACTGGTCCTCCCTCATGCGGGCTGCCAACTGTATCTGCACCATGTCACCTTGGAGCTCCCATTGCACTTGGAGACGTTCGTTGAGCAGCTGGCGGCAGTTACTGGACTTTTCTTCTCTTGGATCTGAGGTTGTACTACTTGTCTGCACATTGAACATCAACCACATTATATCATTCATACTTAGCTGTGTAATAAATGGAAATTTAATCAATTAACTCCATTTAAGCATGTTCTACACTATCATCATGACATGACGCCTTCAATGGATTTACTTTGAAACAACTGTATTCAACACTTTACTTTAATTATCTTTTCAAAATCTTACCTTAAACTCTCTTTTTTAATACATTATCCTTATAAAAAGTTAGTCAAGGTGATTATTTTACTGAGTAAATTCCTTCAGTTATACGAATACTCACTCTACACTCATATCCATTTCATATATGTGTTCATTATTTTTGTATTTGTTACTATACAGTAAAGTCTGTAAAGTTGGCCACCTTTGCAAACTGGCCACCTGTCGCAATTTGCAACGTTTTCCAGGAACCGGCAAATCACAATTCAAAATAATTTATATATAATAATTGACATATCTTTAATTTTGGCCAGTGTTGCTGAAGTTCTGTAAAGTAAGATAATAACCTACCGATCTAACTTATAAAGGAAGAGTTTCGGCTCAAACAGGAAATTCGTATCCAAAATTTGTATACAGGCCCATCTTTATACCCCTGTAAAGCTCACAAAAGCATTCGTTTGTGTAATGTGTGGTTTGTCTGTTAGAGCACTGTACAAGTTGAGGGGTGGGGAGAGCACTGCACAAGTTAAGAGGATGGGACACCTTACCCGTAAGCCTAGCCTAGCCTAGAAGCTAGTGCGACTGGTAAAATGTCTAAAGCCCATTTAAAAACATTTTTCTCCAACGTTCTGTCCGAAAATATTGCAGCTGATCAAAAATGTACACTGTTGTATGAGTCATTGAATGCGCACAAGGACACGACCTTAATAAATGGATCATTCCAAGACTAGGACATGGAATGTATGATCATTCCACCTAAAAAAACTAGATATATCCAGCCTCTGAATATCTATTTCCTTAGACAATACAAAATATATGCTCGTAGGATAACAGATTGCATAAGGACTCTTGCTGAGAATCCAGAACTTAACTTGGGAAATCGAGTGTTTATAATGAAAATGCACTCTGTTATTCATAACCAGTTGTCTGCTCCAGTGTACCGCCCTATGCTTCAGTATTCCTGGCAGTCAGCTGGTTACGTGAAGCCTGAACAAGTCTCGGACTTCAAAAATGTAATTCAGGTGGCATTTGTTTTTTTTCAGCACTGGAGTGTGGTTCAGAAGATTGTTCAGGTGTTGCTTCTGCGTGTTGTGCTTATTGCTCTGCTCCATGCTGTTTCATGCATTTTATGGAGACTCCTCATGTACATTTTTAAAGAAATGTATTGACCAATACCAACCAAACGGAGAGTTACACAAATGAATGCTTTTACGGTCTTCATCACCATTGTGAGGTAAGTTTCTGTACAAATTTTTAACCAAAAATTCTTGTTCGAGCCGAAACCCTTCCCTTGTTAGTCTCAGTAAAAGTTCTGAGAATATTGCTTTGAGATTACTTCTTCATCGGCCTGTACATGTTCAAAATCCAGAGTCAAAATCTGTCTCTATTACATAATCCTTTCCATCTCCTCTCATGTCTAGCCTCTATTCATTTAATTACAGTGATTACTTCCTTAGTTTATAGTATGATGTACGAAAAGGTAAAATTATGTCCAAGAGATTAACGATTTTTTTTTTCATTCCAGTGTACTTACCTCCATTTCTTTAAATCATAACTTTAAAAACATTTTCATCATTTCATAGACCATATTGGCAGATGAATAATTTGTTTCCGGTTTCCTACATTTAAATTTTATGCTTGGAGATGTATTAAAATGTAAAAGCCAAAACTAGTTATATATAGAAAGAAAATATGTAATGGGAATATCAGTTATCACTTCAATTTAACGATACAACACTCAATGTTGGCAACATAATGTAGATAGGAATAAGAAAGACATAAAAATACTGGAAAGAAGAACTGCAGATGCTACAAAAAAGAGGTAACTCAATAAAAATAATGAATGAAGCTGTATCTTAACGAGTGACTACTTTCGTACAGATTTTTTTGTAATGGTAGGGCCCTTAACAATGTCATTATTAGCCCCGACTCTACAAGAATGACTAATAGATAACTTAGTTCCTCAGAGACTATCCAGAGCACACCACAGGCAATGGAGCTATATTGTAGTATGGACATTCCATTAACTGGGCCCATACTACAAACATAAGGAAAATCAGCTGGAATCGACCTGGAAATCTTAGAATATATCTAATGCTGAATAAAAGAAGTTGCATTATAAATAGATGCTTCGCAATAGCTTATGGCTGATGAAGAAAAATTAAGTGTTATATTGCTACAGCTAAAACGATGAAGTCCCTGATGATAGGCATTGCTGTACGTTATCTTGCCTCAAAAACGTAAACATTAATCACTTTCCTGTGTAGTGCATATTAAACAAAAGGCATGATGGCACAAAATATTTTTGAAGTATGGCTTGCACTTATGAATTTTTACTGAAGGAACAACACTGAAAATACAGTGCAAAGAGGCACAGAATTACTACCAAGCAAATCAACAATGTAAATGTAAAAAATGCAATGCAACGAAGCACAGAATTACTACCAGGCAAATCAACAACGTAAATGTAAAAATACAATGCAGCAAGGCATAGAATTAATACCAAACAAATCAACAACGTAAACGTAAGAAAATATAGCGCAATGAGGCACGGAATTACTACCAAACAAATCAACAATGTAAATGTAAAAAGTACAGTGCAATGAGGCACAGCATTACTACCAAGCAAATCAACAACGTAAATGTAAAAAAATACGTGGAAAGAGGCACAGAATTACTACCAAGCAAATCAACAACATAAATTTAAAAAATACAGTGCGAAACAAAAGAAATAGTATAATTGGTTGTCAAAGACTGAAAAAAACATTACAGTGTCGATGAGAACAAAATTAATAATGATTGTAAATATTTCAGTGTAAAGTGAATACATAAAAAAAACACCAACACACGGCCAAGATGTGCAACGAGTTGACAAATTAATAACTTATTTTTCTGTGCACCAACCAAAATATATTAATTGAATTTTCCGCACAGTATTGTATTTATTGAAAAAAGTACTTCAAACTAGGATGGTCATCAAACAAATTTCAAGAAATTCTATTCCTTGGTTGATGTAATTGCGTAAAACCTGGCGTTTTCTGATACAGAAACTCATCCATATCGTGTCAAACAGAAAGAATTCGATACGTGCACCCCTCCCTCTGGCACGCAGATGTCCAACTTGTACTCCATCTCCAATCAAGTATTCAGCAACATTTCCGGTGTGACGTTTTCGTAGCCTGACGAATTTTTCGTAAAATCGTTAAAGTTCTCCATAGACGTTCCATACACTTGGCCCTTCACGGAACTCCAAAGGAAAACATCCAGAGTGGTAAGATCTGGGGAGTCTAAAGGCCAAAGGAGTAGTTCAACTCGAATTGATTTCTTCGGGTTTCCTGCGAAGATCATGCGAATCCTTTCTAATGTTGTCTTTCAACACCTTTTGCTTACCAAGCTTCCTGAACATGGACATAACACTGTACGTTTTTCGTAAATGCTTCTCCCAGTTAGCGATGCTCATGTAGGTAAAATATTATCGTGCCGCCTAAGGTTTAAATTCATACAAGTTGCACACGCTTCATATTTCATTTCCACCAGTGAAAGAATGCAGAACACGTCTTATTGTTGAGGCGTCCACATCGCCATCTTCGTGTATTCTGATCATGCGCGCCATGCCAACGCCACGAAGTAGTGTTTTTAATAAATAGCCACAGATGGCATCATATATACAAGGATCTCCAATCGAAATGCAACATAATGAAACGTATAAATGGTTGCAATGTTGAATTTATATTTCGGACACTCTGTGTATTAAAGTTACAATTTCAATAGAATCGAAGGGTACTAAAACATGCAGATTCCGTTTATGCAGCTTGCTTATTGCTTGTTGAGAAAAAGTTACCTAATAGACAGCAAGAAATAACCACGTAAGTTTACACTTTATTATTTTCAAAATTAATATTGAAAGCATGGCTCTTATCTAACGTACCTCGAACGCTTTCGTCCGCATAACGCAATTTCTATGTGTTTGCAAGAATGTAATTTTAACATTAATTAATTAACTTGAATTTATGTTTAGTGGAAGAAGACTAAATAGAGTCCTTTTTCAGAGATGAATCAGGGAAGATTGTTCAGCATAGAAGTTTAATATCATTGTGATATTTTCTCTATAAAATCCCCCAACATCACCTCTTCAATGTCTCCTATTTTTCTGGGGTACGCATTCCAAAATTCAACTAAAATTCTATTTTTGTCAAAAGTATTCATAAAGGGCCACAATGATGTTATACTCTTTTAGCTCACTATCCTGCCTCAAAAGAACATTTTTAGTCCCCTTCCACTCTGTATAATCATTTAATTTTAAATAATTGATTAAATGGCGATCTTACTCGTGTTAATTATGTAAGCATGTGTGGCTTACAGCTGTTTCGGTGTTACTTGATACCATCCTCAGAGCCTACTAGATCTCGGCGCTATCTCAACTTCGCTGCCTGTTGTGTGGGTGCGTTCGTGTGATGAAGAGTTGTGTCAAATAGTGTGTGTGTTCTGAAATTGATCTGTGTGTTGAGAATTTGATTAGGGTGTGTTTTAGTGTGTCTGTATATTTCGTATTGTTCTAGTGTGTTGAGTTTTAGGTTTTTGGGTTGTATGTGTAGGATTTCCATGTCTGTATTTATGTTATTGTATGTGTGGTTAGCATTACTTATGTGTTCGGCATATGTAGATGTATTGTGTCCTCCACATTAGAACAATGTGAAATATACAGACACACTAAAACACACCCTAATCAAATTCTCAACACACAGATCAATTTCGGAACACACACTATTTGACACAACTCTTCATCACACGAACGCACCCACACAACAGGCAGCGAAGTTGAGATAGCGCCGAGATCTAGTAGGCTCTGAGGATGGTGACAAGTAACACCAAAACAGCTGTAAGCCACACATGCTTACATAATTAACACGAGTAAGATCGCCATTTAATCAATTATCTATATTCAAATGTTAAAAGTAGTGTACGAAAGATTCAACATGGATTTAATTGTAATGATAGAAGACATTTAATGTTCACATCTTGAAGCCGAAATCATTTTTATACAAACCCATATAGAACTTTCACTGAAATTTCAAATAACTAATAATGTGCTTCTCATAATATCTGCAGTTAAACAATACGATAATTTACGTAATGTATTTTTTTGAAGATAGAAATGTTAAGTTTTTACACAATGCATTAATAACAAATTGTTATACAGTTAATTTGATTTGATTTAATTTAATAGACCTGATACAGCAAAATAACAAGATTAGGCCTATATACTATTTTTACAAAATAGAATAGGCCTATATGTTATTCGATATAAGCCTATAAAGAAAACTGGTTTTTAAATATGTATCAGCATACACTTGTGATAAGTAACGTAAGAACAGTTGCAATATTTAAGCTGTGAGCTCATATACTTACAGGGTTATACCACCAAGGGGGCTAGCAGAACCCATTGGAAGGCATGCAGAAAAGATGATCAAAGTGAAATTAGTAAAACAAAACATTAAACACTTTCTTTGTTGACATTTCTTTGATGTCATATTTTGTACACTCACTACTTCAGAAACAGAGACTTTATGCTATTATATTACTAAAAACTTCTTGTTTTGTGAAGATTGTCAATAAAAATGTAATTATACCATTTACGTACGAACGAAATTTTTGCAGCTAACATTTGTGTAAATTTTATTACCTTTCATTTTTGTTTAGAATAAAGATAAAATTCAAATATTTAATTTGGAATAAACTTAATTATGTCGCTCTACTAAAACAGAAAAAGTGTCTACGAAATACAGTGCAATGTTTCTATAATTGATTTTCCAATTGAATCCCACATAGATTTACAATGTGTTTCACTTCACTTTGGATTTATTAATGATTCAAGAAGAAAAGGTCTATTGAGATATTTCAAATTGGATTTACAAACCAAGAATATGTAAATCAAGATATCAGGTATAACTCCCTGTAAAGTTGATTTGAATAATTTCGAGGGAAAAAATGTTCCGGGGCTGGGCATCGAACCCGGGACCACCTCAAAGTGGGCTGACAACCGTCACGCAACCAACTTCGAGTGCACACTAACTCCGTGTGACTCGAATTGTGGTTTTCTGTTAACGAACAGTGACGTGTATTATGCAAATCAGGTATAACTCCCTGTAAAGTTGATTTGAACAATTTCGAGGGAAAAATTGTTCCGGGGCCGGGCATCGAACCCGGGACCTTTGGTTTAACGTACCAACGCTCTACCAACTGAGCTACCCGGGAACTCAACCCGACACAGATCCAATTTCTTCCTCTATATCCACAAACCTCAAAGTGGGCTGACAACCGTCACGCAACCAACTTCGAGTGCATACTAACTCCGTGTGACTTAAATTAAGTCCTTTTCTTAACGCAATCCCCATTAACTTAATATTGTATTGTAGAAAAATAAAATATTATAAATTCTGTGAAAGTGACATTTATGGTTTGTACATGTGATGTAGGACCGTGACATCGGTATATCTGTATTAGTTTGAGGTCGATTGAAGGTGAACACACGACGTCGAACAGAATGGAGTCGACGTGTTTCAAGTACGCTGTCTTCTGTAATGTTAGAAGGTTATGTTTTATTTAACGACGCTCGCAAATGCAGAGGTTATATCAGCGTCGCCGGATGTGCCGGAATTTTGTCCCGCAGGAGTTCTCTTACATGCCAGTAAATCTACTGACATGAGCCTGTCGCATTTAAGCACACTTAAATGCCATCGACCTAGCCCGGGATCTAACCCGCAACCTTGGGCATAGAAGGCCAACCAGGTCAACTATTCTATATTAATGTCATACTTATTTATAGGGTAAACTTGGCTAATTTCGTGACGTGACTAATTTCGTGATATTTCTTTTTAAATTTACCACGAAATTATACCAACAACAAACGTAACTTTGATAGTATAGTATCAATGCCAGAGGATGTACCATAACATAGGTTTTGTTCAATGCTCTCTTGCAATGACGTGATCGAAATTTTTGGAAATTACTTAGAAGGATTGTGAGGTCTGTAGGTTTGAATTTGTGAATGAGTACACCATGCGATTTCCTTTGGTAAAAGAAAGTTTTTTGCTGTGTTTTGTAGTCCAAATTGTTTTCAATGGTAAGTACTGACATTATATTTCTTGGTGAAGAATTACGTCTATCAATGCACTGATTATAGGTTATTTTCTTAGCGTTTTTCTCATTCCACGAGATCATTTTTTTCTCCAATTTTTTTTCTATGCTATAACAACACTCTCTAGTGGAAGAAATATCAAATGCATGAGACGTAAAATATTTTTGTGTATGTTCATAGCATCTCTGATATAGCCTATTGTGCACGTCGTTAATGTTGCAGATAGCAGATAATCAAATGTGGAAAGAAATACAATATAAATGATATGAAAGAGACAATTGATTGTGTCTTAAATAAACGAAAACTGCTGAGAGAAAGATCGTCTTTTTCTTGGCAAGTTCGACGAGAACCAGAAGAGTCAAAAGCAGCAGTCAAGGAGAATGACATTTTCAGTCTCTCAAGTGAGTTAAGAGGAGTAGACAACGAAATAGGAGTCAAACAAAGAAGATCTGTGCTTCTACTGATTTGTGAGGATTTTGCTCAGGAAATTTCGAGGACGCCAAGCGTGGTGAAAGATGCGTTAGTTGTGGTCAGCGGTTTCATGAAATATGTCAAGGCCTTTTAAAATACCGAAATAACTTTAACTGTTTGGGTTGTAGGTATGAATGTGACTAAGGAACTTAAAATTAGACTGAATATGCCTATATATTTTGAATTTAAGGACTATCACGAAGATACCATTACACTATCACGAAATTATACCAACTATTCTAGAGCGTTAAATTTCTTTGTTATTTGTATTGCTTGTTTGTAAATATTGCATAAATTTATTTGAGGTAAAAATGCTGACATGTAACTTCATGAAATCTAAAAATGTACGAAATTATTATTATTTTTTGGCGCATCATTTTTTCGTAAATAACGACAAATAAAAACTAACATGCCACATATTTTAAGAAATACAGGAAACAAGCATGAATATTATTCACCATTCTTAATGATCTTGGGATAGAAAAAAAAACGTATGGAATAGAACTTACATACAAATGTGCGTGTAATAAACAATGAGCACACCATCTTTGATTAATCATTTCAAAACAACGTGAATATAGCGTGGATTGTGTAGGAAAATAATTTCTTATATGTTGCTCCCAATGTGCATCATTGTTAACTTATGAAAACAAATGAAAATTAACATGGCATATAAACACTATTTGAAGAAAGATAGGAGATATTAAGTAATATTCAGCGTTCTTAATGATCTTTGGATGGAAAATAACAATGAAATATGTATAAAATAGAAATTACATACAGGTGAGCATACAAAAAAACAGTAAGTAGAATCATATCTGATTAATAAGCTCAAATTACTCCAGGTTTAGTGTAAGAGTGGACTATATCTAACGATGTCTCCCAGCAAATTACTTAATTCATAAAAACAAAAAAATCGTGTTAGAAGATTGAATTTGTGTATTTTCTTGATAAAAGTGTGAAATATTCGTTCAGTGGGCGGTGGATATTCTACATCCACCAAAAAAAAAATATATATATATTTTTTAATTTGAACCTAATTTTTGCACTAAAACTTTAGCATCACGAAATTAGCCAAGTCTGTCCTACTGGCAACACTATTTTACTTTCAGCTGATAATATTATCATTAAGTTCGTGTTATTCTATGGTAATTAAAACAGTAATATAATATCATGCAAGGAGAAGTATCACGTCTTCGGAAGAAACTTATTTTGAAATGTCTATTCTTATTTCATATATACCATATACCTAGGTAATACACATGCAGCATTAACTTTACAAGCAGTACAATAATATTATTATGGAACTTATTATGTATGTACATGTTTTGAAATCATTACCTTGCTGTACAGTGTATAGATTTAATATATTTACATATATATATATATATATATTACTATTTATAAATTAATAAAGACAATATTTTGCTAAAGACTGAACTTTATTTCCATTAAGGATGTTTTTATAAGCTTAAAAGAGCTGTGAGTGGTTACAATACGTATATGCGAGTATAATGAATTATGCATAACAAAAGCAAAATTAACAATAGAAGCTAACTTATATAATTATATTTATGTCATGGATTGATTAATATTTCTCTCATGGGGAAGTTTCATCGATAAAATAACAGCAAAGCCAAACAAAATAGACATAGCAAAATTATATGCAGATTTTAAAGTAATCTCAAGAAAATTAACAAAAATGTATCACAAGTGTATAACATAAAAACCTCAACAACGTAATCATGAAATAAATATAAAAATAAACTAAATAATATTAAACAACAAAACAAAAATAAATGAAACATGTATACCAGACATGGACATCATCTGAACCATTGGGTATTGCTCATAGAAAAAGAAGAAATTTTATTATCCTGGAAATTATATAAGATAATCATTAAAAATGGGCAAGAGAGGTCAGAAAAGATAAAAAGTACAGAGCTCCGAAAGTCCATGGTTGCTCATGTCTGATCTAAGACGTTAGACATAATAATTTTATATTAATAGATACATCTAGGCCTATTTTTATTTTATAATACATAAGACGATGATGAACGTGAACATCTTATTTATTTCAAATACATTCTGTTTGTTTACCACCGACTCTTGCAGTACTGTATGAAAGTAAAAGTGAATAATATGAACATTTAATTTCAATTAAATAACAAAATTAAATTTAACATTACGCACAGAACCTAGTGACAGTGCTAAAACACTTTTACTTAATGCCAAATGAGTTTTAGATTTATTAAACAATTAACGGATTTGCTAAACGATGTGGAAATCTTTTAAAGCCAAGAAAATATGAACTTATAGGCTAAAGAACAGAAAATATGAGTGAAGTTACCAAATCGTCGTACAAAACCGTCATGGAAAACTCTTTAACAGTCTATGTGAATATTATTTACATTTCTATACTTTCTGTATAACTTACATACAGTGATAGGATTCGAGCAATGTGAAAATTTTGTGAAACAAATGTTGGAGCAAATTTTTTCACTTGGTATCCAAGGTGAAATGATAAGCAGAATGGTGATTTAAGTGGTATGAAATTATTTCTAAAATTATTTATAAATTCACTGCAACCTTTCAAGAAATACTTCAAAAAACAATATGCCGATAAATCAATAGTTTTAACTACATTGTTTACTAATGAAATTGCTTGCCTTTATCACATGTTAGCTACACATAGCACGCTCGTGATATGAGACAAGCTGCTACTGCTTTCCATTTATACACTTGTAGAAGTCTATGATGGTAAAAGTTTGTTGTTAATAAGTATTTCTTATGTAATGTCCCTTTGAAGTAAGAGATGGAAAGACAATATAGGCTAGTAGGACAATGTCGGCATTATAGATAAATTTGAATTTGAATTTGAAAAAAGAAAGAAAGAAAGAAAGAAAGAAAGGCAGGAGAGCCGAATAGCTTGGAAAAAATCTGCTCCACTTCAATTTGTACAGGAACTGTTCGGACTCGAATCCTGTTCCACTTCGTGAGTAGTCATTTGGATCAGTCTATATTATCAGTCTATTACAGCTCGGCTATCTTTGATAGAAATATCACACTTACGAGTTTATTTATCCAGTCAACTTTTTACTCGTACGTTAGAGATGCATTTATGCCTTTAAGGACAATGTCATGAATCTAGTATTTATTACTCACTGAATACTCTTATAAAAGTTATAAGCATCTGTTCATAAGAATTTTCTGTTTACAAGTATGATTCTACGGAACAATAAGGGTATAATTTTTTACCTTAATTGAACTGTTGTATGATTGAAGAGAGTGAGTGAGTCAGTGAAGTTAAGGTTTACAGTGGCAGTGAATAGTTTCGATCAGTGATAATTTATAATGTCAATGAAATGTGTTCTATAGTGTCAGTGAAATGTGTTTTAAAATGTCAGTAAAATGTGTTGTAAACTGTCAGTAAAATGTGTTCTATTTATCTTATTTGAACTGTTGTGTGAGTGAAGAGAGGTGAGTCAATGAAGTTATGGTTTACAATGGCAGTGAATAGTTTCGATAAGTGATAATTTATGTCAATGAAATGTGTTCTATAGTGTCAGTGAAATGTGTTTTAAAGTGTCAGTAAAATGTGTTGTAAAGTGTCAGTAAAATGTGTTCTATAGTGTCAGTGAAATGTGTTCTAAAGTGTCGGTGAAATGTGTTCTATAGCGTCAGTAAAATATGTTCTATAGTGTCAGTAAAATATGTTCTATAGTGTCAGTAAAATATGTTCTGAAGTGTCGGTGAACTGTGTTCTATAGCGTCAGTAAAATATGTTCTATAGTGTCAGTAAAATATGTTCTATAGTGTCAGTAAAATATGTTCTGAAGTGTCGGTGAAATGTGTTCTATAGCGTCAGTAAAATATGTTCTATAGTGTCAGTAAAATATGTTCTGAAGTGTCGGTGAAATGTGTTCTATAGCGTCAGTAAAATATGTTCTATAGTGTCAGTAAAATATGTTCTATAGTGTCAGTAAAATATGTTCTGAAGTGTCGGTGAAATGTGTTCTATAGCGTCAGTAAAATATGTTCTATAGTGTCAGTAAAATATGTTCTGAAGTGTCGGTGAAATATGTTCTATAGCGTCAGTAAAATATGTTCTAAAGTGTCGGTGAAATATGTTCTATAGTGTCAGTAAAATATGTTCTAAAGTGTCGGTGAAATATGTTCTATAGCGTCAGTAAAATATGTTCTATAGTGTCAGTAAAATATGTTCTGAAGTGTCGGTGAAATGTGTTCTATAGCGTCAGTAAAATGTGTTCTATAATGTCAGTGAAATATGTTCTAAAGTGTCGGTGAAATGTGTTCTATAGCGTCAGTAAAATGTGTTCTATAATGTCAATGAAATATGTTCTAAAGTGTCGGTGAAATGTGTTCTATAATGTCAGTAAAATGTGTTCTATAATGTCAGTGAAATATGTTCTAAAGTGTCGGTGAAATGTGTTCTATACCGTCAGTAAAATGTGTTCTATAATGTCAATGAAATATGTTCTGAAGTGTCGGTGAAATGTGTTCTATAGCGTCAGTAAAATGTATTCTATAATGTCAGTGAAATATGTTCTAAAGTGTCGGTGAAATGTGTTCTATAGCGTCAGTAAAATGTGTTCTATAATGTCAATGAAATATGTTCTAAAGTGTCGGTGAAATGTGTTCTATAATGTCAGTAAAATGTGTTCTATAATGTCAGTGAAATATGTTCTAAAGTGTCGGTGAAATGTGTTCTATACCGTCAGTAAAATGTGTTCTATAATGTCAATGAAATATGTTCTGAAGTGTCGGTGAAATGTGTTCTATAGCGTCAGTAAAATGTATTCTATAATGTCAGTGAAATATGTTCTAAAGTGTCGGTGAAATGTGTTCTATAGCGTCAGTAAAATGTGTTCTATAATGTCAATGAAATATGTTCTAAAGTGTCGGTGAAATGTGTTCTATAGCGTCAGTAAAATGTGTTCTATAATGTCAGTGAAATATGTTCTAAAGTGTCGGTGAAATGTGTTCTATACCGTCAGTAAAATGTGTTCTATAATGTCAATGAAATATGTTCTGAAGTGTCGGTGAAATGTGTTCTATAGCGCCAGTAAAATGTGTTCTATAATGTCAATGAAATATGTTCTAAAGTGTCGGTGAAATGTGTTCTATAGCGTCAGTAAAATGTGTTCTATAATGTCAGTGAAATATGTTCTAAAGTGTCGGTGAAATGTGTTCTATAGCGTCAGTAAAATGTGTTCTATAGTGTCAGTGAAAAAGTGTCAGTGAAATGTGTCACAGTGCCAGTGCAGTGAGTGAGATGAGAGTGAAGTGAAAATTATCAGTACCAATGTGAAACTTATGTAGGGCCTATACAGAGGGTTGTAATGGAAAACGAGGTTCGCTTATTAATTAGGTTATTTAGTCTCTTTGCAGACCATCTGCTTAGGAGTAGCGAGCTGTACACGTGATCCAAGACTTCGATCGGACGTGAGGTCGAATTCCGTTGCGCTATTATCTGCTTGGATTTTTCCGAGGTTTTCTCAACTAAATTGAATATTAGGTACTATACTAAAAGCCAGCTTATGAACCGACTAAACAGGAAGTAGTTGGGTGGGCGAGAGGAAAGTGCGGGTTAGAGAGGTAGCCTGTGCAACGATGACACGTTGAGTGTGGGGGATGGAGGGGAGAAGGAGAACGGAGCTTTTCATTGGACCTCACTTGAAAATGTCGTCTGCTAACGAAAATCTGGCAACGGGATCACGGAGACAGTGTAGCAATACCACGTGTATGAGAGTCGCATTTCGCACCAGTGTCATTAGCTCGTGCTTTCTTAAAAACAATAACTTTAATTACTAATATTATTGATAGTGTTATCGATAACTATATACAGTAGTACTTTAAATAGAATAATGAATTCTCCCGAATGTTACGATACAAAAAGGAAGCGGATTTTTAAATCTGGATAGACAGAAATTATTTTTTTTTATAAATTCCAATATTTGCTTGTTGATATATATGAGAATTAATAATAATAATAATAATAATAATAATAATAATAATAATTGAATATACATGGCTCAATCAATATAAATATAAAATTAAAATCATATCCATCAAATTATTATTATTATTGATGTACAAAAATAGCCAAATAGTTAATTCGATTTATAAAATAAAATAAAAATTACTATAATAGGCTATATGTTGATATAAATTAGTTAATACTATATTATTATCGTTATTATTATCACTATCATTATTATTTGAATCGAATGGTTGTTCGTTCGTTTAAGGGGAGTAGGTAGTGATGCCTGTGCTATTGAAAAATTTCAGTACCGAAGTTTAGTTCAATATTTCTAGACTTTTAGTGTTCAGAGTAGAATAAAAATTTCCATGGTTATACAATCAATGATTCTGAATTCATTGATATAAAAGCCAATTAATTAGTTTAGTATCCTAGTGCTAAAGAAAGGCCCTAACTGATGATCTGTTTTCTCACTTTGCTAAGTGTACTTCATTCTTCAGGTGCACATTACTTGCTACAATCTTCACTCATATACCTTGTATTTTTTAAAGTTATCTAGTAATGTATATAGTAAATTATAAAGCAAAATTTAGTTAAATATTTCACCAATTGTGAAACAGAAAAAAATATTGAACTTTATTCAATATATTCTGCAATTTTTTCAATGCATATATGCTTTTTTCTCGTATTATGAGTGTGATATTCTTAAACCCGTAGGTCTGCTATGTAGAACGCAGGCTTCAGAGAACACTGTAAAAGTTTCATGTAAATTGATTCAGTAGTTTCGGCAAACTGCATTTACAAAAAGAGAAGGATGTATGAATTATATGCACCACCAAGTTTAGAGAGGCCATTTAAAGGTCCTATCTGCAGAAATACCTCCCACAGTATTTATAATTTTTTAAAGAGCAAGTTTTGTACTTCTTTTAAAACACTAAATAAAAATTGGATTTTTGATCCATAATCATTACCTAGTTCCCTTAACTGAAATGTTTGAATTCGTTATATAAGATACTTCTTTATTAAATTAATAATTGAAAACATAGCTACGACAGTTATTTTAAACATATCGGTGACAAACTCTGAACACGCTTTGAATCTCGCGCCACTATGTGGCAACAGAGCTCAGAAAGAGACCAACAGAACGTTGCTACCGGTTTAGTCGGTTCATTTTTTTATTTGGTTGTTTTACGACGCTGTATCAACATCTAGGTTATTTAGCGTCTGAATGGAATGAAGGTGATAATGCCGGTGAAATGAGTCCGGGGTCCAGCACCCAAAGTTACCCAGCATTTGCTCGTATTGGGTTGAGGGAAAACCCCGGAAAAAACCTCAACCAGGTAACTTGCCCCGACCGGGATTCGAACCCGGGCCACCTGGTTTCGCGGCCAGACGCGCTGACCGTAGTCGGTTCATAACCTGGCTTTTAGTATACCATAGAAAATGTCTGAACTGTTGTTGCCTAATATTATATCGCTATCAAGAATGATTTCATACAGTTGACATAATGTCGCTAAGTAATTTATTGAAACCATCCATTGCAACATCACTGATATTGTCCTTAAAGTTTAGTGGAATACTTAAGGTACAGGAACTTTGAGTTTCGCTAAATAATTAGGTTTCTTTAATGAGCTGAAAAAGCTGTGTTACGGTAAGTCACTAAAATGAAGGTTGTTAATTGGATACAAATTTGAAATAATACTGCTAAGTATAAAATTATAAAAGTAACAATAAGGAAAGAATCAGCAGACAGTACACCTTAAAAGCAAGCCAATACAAGTTGTAACCACAGCAATAATGTTTCTTATTTGAAGTTTCCGTAATAGAACGGCACGTGGGGCGGCCTCCTCGTACCTCTGCCTCTACCCACAGCGAAATCTCCTCTCCCTACCACGTGGGGCGTGTAGTATGCACAGTCACTAGGTACGTAAACACCATCCTGAATATTTACTATGCCAGGACAAAGTTTTGTCCTACTCACAGTGATCTTTGTTTGTCCAAGTGCCGGTGGTACATCGAGATCCTTAGGTATAAGGACGTGACCGAAGTTATGTCTGTACTGCACACACCAAACGGCCAGCCAATCAATGTCGTACACGGTGAGGTTTCCTGGCAGCTGAATCTCTATATCCTCTCCTTGGTAGCCTCTCAGCGGGTCTAAGCTGTAATAATAGTCATTATCAGACATGAAAATATCAGCTTTATACTTTATATCCATCGATGAATACCTACATGACAGTACATTTCTTGAAATGCCATCTTAAAGGCGCGTCTCCACTATTAAACATTTAACAACATGTTAAATGTAACATGCTGAATTTAACATGTATATGGGCATTTCAAGTCTCAATAGGGATATCCTGAACTAGCACCAACAGATAGCGCACGTGTACTTTGAGGGATGCGCTTTGCGTGTACTTTTGTTTTTCAGTATATAAACATTGAGGATATACGTAGTGTATTAGTATATTAAATACTCTTTAAAACAACTAAAAATGGCAAATTTTTGTTATGTTCCTATATGTAAAAACCAGGGAAAGCTTTTTGTCTTCAATCAGGTCCCGAAATATTCTGAATATATGCTTTAAACCTTAAGAAATATAAGTAATTAAATTGCGCCTACTTCAAGTAAGGAATTGTTGAATACAGTTTCATTTTGGAAGAGGAAAAAGAAAAATTAATAAAAACATATGCAACCTCGACAGCGAGCTATGTCAGCTTAGATTATTTATATACAGTAGTTGTAGGAGTCTCCGAAGTTTACGCCTGCAGTAAACTCTCGATAAACTGGGATCTTTATTATCCAGAACGATCCGTAGTGAAATCCATTTTGAGAATAATATTTTTAATGTACTGTACCCTAATTATTAAAACCATGTTTCAACTTCAAATTTTCAAAATCATCCCACATAGTTTTCAAAACTGTATGACCTTAACCTACAAAATGCACTACTAATCGTGATACTACTGCGATCATATTATATCATACTATTAAAAATTGCATTTGAACTTTCTGTAAGTACAGAAAAAATACAAGGTATTCAATCTCGATAGTCCCTTCCATATAAAAAAACACACACATTGGTGGCTGTGCATATCCTGTTTTTAGCGTACGGTTCTTAAATAGTAATTATTAAAGAGGGCAATATTCACTTTCGACATATTACCTATTTTTTTATTCGTTAATATTGTTCTCAAAGTTCTCGTTTAGGTTCATGAACATTCAATTTACTCGTATCTATATTCTGCATACTGCAGATTTCCCCACCCATCTCGGGGAATCGCTCAATATTATACAGGTTTACGTTATTATTTATTGCAAATTAAATTAAATTATGAGGTAAGAAAATATTGAATTGTATTAAATTACACTAGGTTATACAAAATAACTGTAAATATAATTTTAACACGCACAGAAAACCAACAAGCGGGAAAACGTAATCAACTGTAGCATATGACATAACATAGCTCTACAACATGTTGCGCCGCATGGAACGCTCCTGCCATCTAGCGCTAAAACTTCGCATAAGATATCCCTATTGACTTAACATGTTAACTAAGTATGTTGAAGTTAACACTTTTAACATGTTGGTGTGTTTTCCACCAGAAATGGAAAACATGTCAAGTCAATTCATTTGCTCGTGCAGCGTCGGTACAGTTCGGCAAAGTTCGTATAGTTTCCATAGCAACAACTATAAGCTCCGATTTTGTGGCGCGTATCTTGATCATTTTCATACTATCATTGGTCCTTGGTGTTGGCTGTAAGTTGTTCGAAGTAATGGAGTGGACGAAAGAAAAAATATACATTAGAATAAAATTAATGCACTGATGGAAAAGCCTTGTTTGTGGGATGTGTCTGCAAAAGAATACACGGGCAAAACTAAGAAGGCCGACTGTTTTAGAGAACTGGAAGTATTATTTAATTGTTCTCGAGAATACAATAGAGAGTTTTCGCACTCTCGTCGTACGCTAAACGTTAATGCTATGTAGACATCAGTAATGGTCGTATTTGATGATGTATGTTAACGTTCGTAAAACTTCGGAAAGAATAATTATACGGTATTACCCACTCCTTTAACATCTATCATGTCGTAGGTCCATAATCAATTAATTTAGATGAAATGGCTGCTCTTAAAATTTAAGAGCAGGTGGTGGCAGTCTCCATCAGCCGCCATCAGTGAATCCGATTGGTTCTTGTATAGGGTGGGAATTAGCAGACGAATGACATCGTGCACTGTTGTGTCATGGCGGTGTATTCTGCTTTAGTTCTGCTGTATTGTTTGTAATGAGCACAACGTAAAAACAATATGTTAATGGCTTATGAGCGAACATGTCAACGGACCAGTTATTACTACCGGTTCAAGAAATAAATTGTTTATGCTATTTTTTCTTTGAACGAGATGGCAGTACGAAAATTTCGCAAAATTTTGCTAGCGTAGCACAGACAACAACTTGTACAGTCGCCATGACAGCCATCGATACTTACAGCAGTTTTCTTCCTTATTTCGCTGCAACGTGACGTCATTGATGCCACCGGACCGGTGAGATTCGGAATACGCTGATGGCACCAGTGCGACACCGGTGGAGCATCAGTGACGTCATCGTTGAAATTCGGAACACCGTGATGCCATCGGATTGCTCAGCGCTGAGATTCGGAATACGCTCAAAGTGCAGGGTAGTGAGACATCCAAATAGACGATAATAACTTAAACTTTTCAACATGCAGTAAAATCTCTCTGAAACATCTCTCCTATTAAGAGATCACCGCTCTTGGAGACAGATTTTTCTTAGAACGGACAGTGGCAGCAGCGAATAGGGATTACAAAGAATGGACACAGCGAATTTTCCTGTGTTTTGTTTCTTTGTGCGCCGGCGTTTAGTTCCACTTTCAAGCGCTAGAGGTTTGTGTAATCGAGCATACGCTAAGATAATAATTAACACAAATCTTGTCTAAAAATTAATTCAGAACGTTTTGTTTCAAATTTATGCCATTCAAATAATTTTTTTTTTCAAATAGTTCGTAATGATTTCTGGCACACACAAATACAGGGACATCACTTTATTTTTACTAACATTTTTAACATTAACCTGGCTATACTCGGAAACACTGTTACCCCCTTTCCATTACAGGAGTTTGGAGTTGCTAGTGCAATATGTAAACAAATCATTTTACTAGCTATAGGAGGAGAGAAAAGTAGTGTATCCATTTATGTTACAGGGAAATACAGTATTACAATCTTCAGTTTGGTCATTACTTTACAGTATTTTATCAAAAAACAGTAGACTAGTAACAATTTTTTTTCACAAACTCAAGTCTTCAGGCGGTTATATACATTATGTAATGTCTACTTTATTCAGCATATTACTAACCTAATTTATTCCTGAGAATTTTGTGAGCACTTCCGTAAGAAACCCCAATTTCTACAGCTAACTTCTTGACCGACTTATTAGGACCTCGCTGCATCCTTTCTCTAGCATCTTCTACAACATCTTCTGTCACCATTGTTGGCCATCTTACACTTTTCTTCCTTTCTGTACACTCTGGTGCTCTAAATTTATCTACCAGATTAATGACATTTCTACGAAATTATTCCATAATGATATAATCAGGAAATTGTGAAAAAAAAAAAGAAAAACTGTTGTTCACATTTGGTTATATTGTAATTCCAGTTTCCATCATCGTCCTTCATACCTACAAACAGTAAAACAAAACTCTTGTTTAAATAATGCTGTTAAGTACCGTACCATATTATAGGGTACCGTACTTTCGGTAACTCTAATCTTCACTTGTGCTCAGTCCACACAGATAAATTCAGTTATGCTACACACCATACCTGTGTGAAAATAAACTTCAATAATATAAGCTTTTTCTTCTATAGAAAATGCAACAAATTTCTGAAACACACTGTACTCTGTACTGTTTATTTCACTGCTAGCAACAGCGGCCGTAAGTTTGTGTGACTGACGTCAGCAAGGACATTAGTGAAAGGGGTGGGAGTCAAGTACATTTAGAAAGCAGGTACAATAAAAATTGAAGTAAAAATAAAATGATGTCCCTGTATTACTTATTTGTTGAGACAGTTTTGAATGTCTCAAAATAACTGCCAAAATTTACCATGACCTGACAAAAACTGTTATAACACAAAGTGTGATTACATTGCTTCACATTCTAACCTATGATAAATTCTTGAGGAAACTTGATGTAGTAAGAGAACAAAAACACGCAAAGGTTAGAAGGGAGTCTATATTGTGTTCACACAGCCTACAATAATTGTTATGTTACATTTTTGGTTTGCGAACCAGAATATTGGACTCACCTGCCCATTTCATTGGGCACTTTGATGCCAAGTGGACTGGGTTCGGTGCCGTTCCCAACCCAGAAGTACGCGTCGGGTCCAGCGCCGTCGTAATGCAGATTGGGGATGTAGAAGGTCTTGGCGTCGAGGACACTGATGTTGCCGGACCTTAGTCCGTGCGCCAGCCTCTTGAACTCTGGCAACACCCGTGGTTTGGGGACTTCCAAATTGTTGGGGATGAAAACTTCGCCGAAATTAACCTGCGGATAGCAATAAAAAAAAACCATCAGTGATACCTACAATACCCCGCCTTTCGTTCTTTATCTGACAACCAATGAATTTCGAAGAAAATTAAAATTGGAAGACAGTTTGAACAGTTTATATTTAGACCTCGGATTTTAGGTTTTATAAAGCTTTTTTAATTTACAAATCTTCTCACCATTCGTGAGCTGGCACAAGGGACAAAGAGTACTTAACCATATAAATGTTTACAAGTTCATTGAATCACTGAATTTGTTTTAATTTAATTTAATTTAGGACTACATATGGCTTTCATAGATTTTGGAAAAGCTTTCGATAAATTAAACAGAGAAAAATTATTAATTATATTAAAAGAAAACGAGATTCCAAATCAAATATTACAATATATGTACTTATAATATGTATAAAAACACAAAAATTGCCGTTAGAGTAAATAATCAACTAACAGATTTTAAAACTATTAACACAGGTGTACGACAGGCATGTCCTCTCTCACCTCTGCTTTTTATAATCTACATCAGCCGTGGCGAAAATGTGATCGTGCGTCGAGCCACTGTGTAATCTGCAACGTGCATAGCACCTATGGAGGGAGGCGGACACCCGAAGGGGAAGTAAAGCAACTGTAGTTTGTAGTACAAGGCTACAAACTGATGTTTAGTACGTGTAACGAAGAAAGAAATGAATAAGAAAACATAGGACACATTATCACAACCTAAAATTAACTGTTTTCAGAATGTCTCTGCGATAGAGTTTCAAAATCAGGAATTATGTCACTTACTGCCAGTCGTAGTTGATCACGAAGGTAACCTATTTGTCTGTGAGTCGTGATCTAAATTTGGTTTTTACTATTTTCATTGTTGAAAATAATTTTTCACAAACGTGAGTTATAGCGAACATGGCTTCAACAGAGCAAACGAATGAAAGAAGCTTCGGATATTTTTTTTTTGGCAAAGACTTGAAAAGTTTAACATTTTTCAAGTCCTTACATATAACTTTCATTTAATATCGCGTTGTAAGGCTGTGAATTTAAATTGAAGATCTAACCGTATTATTCGTGGATATGCTGAAAAAGGATCGACGTACAGAGGTAATAATAATAATAATAATAATAATAATAATAATAATAATAACACTTAAGCTTTTAATGTTTCATGAGTAACATGTAGTATAATGCCGTTTTATGTTACACAACCGTTTTCCTCGTAATACTTGCGATAATTTTTGCAGCTAGATTTATCGCTATCAATTTATCGCATGGTCGTTCTTTTGTTTAGTCGTTGTCGCCAACTGTTTCCCTGTAAATTGATGATCATGGATATATTAAGATGCAACTACACGGTTAAACTGTTCTTTCAACTTTAAAGCAATGAATGCAAGATTGATATTTAATATTAATTAATATATTTACGTAGTGAAGACGACATTCAAGACGACCATGTAGACACAAAATCTTCATTGAACGTACTTTTTAAACTTGATTCTTTCAATATTCTTCCCAGATTGCACGCATATGCGATTGGAATATTGAACTGTGTAGATGCAGTTTTAGTTCCGTTAAACACTACAGCGAGAATGCGTTTGTCGAGCTATAAAAAATGCTTTCCTGTAGCACGAGTAACGGTTGAAATAAGGCACAGCTGACACTGGTCCTGCCCCCACAGGTAACTTAACCTATAATAGCCTATAAAATTTGTATTTTGTTAATGAAATTAGACAGTTAATAGAAAGTTAGATGTTTAAATTTATGTAACATCATCGCATATCAAACCAAAAGACCTTATACAGTAATATATACAAGGTCTTTGACCAAGCTGTCTTCAGTATGGAGTAATAAAATTCGAGTTTTAATTATCTATACAGAGATGGCTTCACTGTGTATCAACATGTCTCGCTGTGAATACATAAGCATTGCTATACAATTCTTCATTTAATTAATGTATTAATCAGGTTACTGTAATTATATTATACAATTGTAAATTAAACTATTTCAGCAGATAATGCAAATGTATTTATGTTATAATAATAAGAGAAAAGTGCAGTACATGTAATTAACATTGTTAAACCTGCATTTCGCTTTTCGCAATTGGCATTACTGAATAATAACATCGAATTTCTTTATTGCAGTAATCGATATTCATCTATTTCAACTTCACAATGCCTGAATATGCCATCACAAAAAGATTCGCGCATTTTCGTAAGCAGTTTGGTCTAGGACAAACTCTTGTCACTGAAGTATCTAATGGTATATCTATAACGTGATAAGTTGAGCTATATATAATCACAAAAAATATTGTATTAATTGTATGCTTTGTACTGCAATATTTTATTACTATTACTATTATTATTATTATTATTATTATTATTATTATTATTATTACTATTCTTATTTTTTCAACAGTAACAAATATAAATGACACTTGGGAGGAAATTAAACGCAGAATAAATATGGGAAATGCCTGTTATTATTCGGTTGAGCAGCTCTTATCATCCAGTCTGCTGTCAAAAAATCTGAAAGTTAGAATTTATAAAACAGTTATATTACCGGTTCTTCTGTATGGTTGTGAAACTTGGACTCTCACTTTGAGAGAGGAACATAGGTTAAGGGTGTTTGAGAATAAAGTGCTTAGGAAAATATTTGGGGCTAAGCGGGATGAAGTTACAAGAGAATGGAGAAAGTTACACAACACAGAACTGCACGCATTGTATTCTTCACCTGACATAATTAGGAACATTAAATCCAGACGTTAGAGATGGGCAGGGCATGTAGCACGTATGGGCGAATCCAGAAATGCATATAGAGTGTTAGTTGGGAGACCGGAGGGAAAAAGACCTTTAGGGAGGCCGAGACGTAGATGGGAGGATAATATTCAAATGTATTTGAGGGAGGTGGGGTATGATGATAGAGACTGGATTAATCTTGCACAGGATAGGGACCGCTGGCGGGCTTATGTGAGGGCGGCAACGAACCTTCGGGTTCCTTAAAAGCCATTTGTAAGTAAGTAATTCTTATTTTTTATCATTATTATTATTATTATTATTATTATTATTATCATCATCAATAATTGTCTTATTTTTTTATACTTTGTGTGTCTCATTTATTTTTACCTGCTGTTCACATTTTATTATGCTTTTTTCTTTCTTTCTGTAAGTATATATTATGTCTGATTTCTACTTACTTGTTGTTTACATTTTATTATTATTATTATCTTATTCAGTTTTGTGTGTAAAATTGTAGTGTACTTTGTAAATTTGTAGTGTTTTTTGTAACGCAGTTTTACGCCTGGTTGAGTGTTAGAGAAGGCCGTATGGCCTTAACTCTGCCAGGTTAAATAAATCGTTATTATTATTATTATTATTATTATTATTATTATTATTATTATTATTATTAAATGTACAATTATTAACATTTTGTGATCGAATTTTAGGGATATATTATTTACATTTTTATTTTATTCACGAAATAGTCGTAATAAATGTCAGTCGAGGTCTGAGATTTCGCTTCGCTCGTGGATTTATCGGCAAATCTCAGACCTCTCGTGACATTACTACAGATAATTAAAATATAGCCACTTATATTTGCATAGTATGTAATATTCAATGAACATGGAATCTGACGAAACTTCGACCCCCACCTTCGTAATGTGAACTTTAGCAACTAAACTACAGTGACCCATACTCCGGGCGGAAGCGCTGACTTGATCACTCATTTCAGAGCCGAAGAACTTTGGAGTTTCTGTGCTAACGACAAGAATTTCAAGTCAGTTGTCAAGGCAGGCGCTGTCTACGCCTCTAAATTAGGCGCAAGTCCCAGTTGTGTAGGTGCAACAGACGAAGCGCTGTAAATGGGTCGCCTCGGAGTGTAATTATGTTTTCACAGAAATGAATGTAACGAAACTGACGCAAAAGATAAAGTCAAAGCAAAGGCAATTCCAGTTTAAATATGGGAGCGACGACATACTGGTAATATGCTGAAGTAATATGGCCGCCAGCCATACAGTCGAATTCCGTGGAGATGAGACTGTAACTATCTGGGAGAAGGGGGAGGACTGGATCCTTGTCTGCGCATAAGGGGATGCGCATTTACGCGTAACATGTTTGTATCGACACAAGGTTAGTTTCTGTCTGCACATATGCACAACTCTTGCGTATTGATATTAGACAACCAGGTATTCACATATTTAAGGGTTCTTTAACCCTTCCTGGCGAACATGTAATTATTTAATGGAAGACACCACAAAAAATAGGAGAGTATTTGAAGAGTCCACTGAAGAATGATGGATGTCACTTTCTTGTCGAAAATGAACCAAGACTGTCAATGCATAGCTTAAGACATATAGAATGTACATACAGAGTTATATGGCATTAACACTGATAGTCATTGTCCAGTAATGATCGGAAAATCACAGTTAAGCTTTGAGCGCTAAGCATTTCAAACTTTCAATTGCTTCTCCTGCAAAATGTATTTCAAATGACATCCATCATTCTTGCAGTGGACTCTTCATTTGTGAAGCGATTTTGTAAGACCGTAGCAATATTTCTTCAGAACTATAGTCCGGGTCAGCTTACTTCATACCCAAAGGGTGAAACCTAACCATTTTTCCCCCATTACTACATATGCTAGTGGATTGTAGTGATTTTCTAGTTTGAAGGTTGAATTTTCTTTTGCCAACTTCGTTTCGAATTTCGATACTGACAAATACTACAAATGGTAGTGATTTTGTAACTGGAATGTTGGCAGCTGAGACAAATATAGACAACATTTGTCGGTACTAGAGTTCCATGAAATTGAAATTGTACTAGATTTCTGAGCCTGTTACTGGAAACTAGTGAAATTTGAACATACTAATAATTAATATCTTGGTGTTGTGGAAGAGAAGGCCTGATGGCCTTAACTGCGCCAGAATAAATAGATAGATAGATAGATAGATAGATAGATAGATAGATAGATAGATAGATAGATAGATAGATAGATAGATAGATAGATAGATAGATAGGTATAGGTAGGTAGTTAGATAGGTAGATAGATAGATAGATAGATAGATAGATAGATAGATAGATAGATAGATAGATAGATAGATAGATAGGTAGATAGGTAGGTAGGTAGGTAGGTAGGTAGGTAGATAGATAGATAGATAGATAGATAGATAGATAGATAGATAGATAGGTAGGTAGGTAGGTATAGGTAGGTAGGTAGGTAGATAGATAGGTAGGTAGGTAGGTAGATAGATAGATAGATAGATAGATAGATAGATAGATAGATAGATAGATAGATAGATAGATAGATAGATAGATAGATAGATAGATAGATAGATAGATAGATAGATAGATAGATAGATAGATAGATAGGTAGGTAGGTAGGTAGGTAGGTAGGTAGGTAGGTAGATAGATAGATAGATAGATAGATAGATAGATAGATAGATAGATAGATAGATAGATAGATAGATAGATAGATAGATAGATAGATAGATAATATTAATACACAATAGTTATTTTATGTGTTGAGTTGTGATTATAATTCAAGAGAGGTAAGCTTTCGGAGTTAGTACTAATAATTTCATGTGGTCAAACAAAATACATTTTTAGGTTAGGTCTCGTGAGTCAATTGTTAGTCAAACCAATGAATTTCGTATTGCCAGACAAAATACTTGACATGTTGATCCCTTTCTCGTATAGTTTGCCTTCGAAAATGTTACAAATTATTGAATTATTTAGAATAACCTTCCAACATAAAGTATGGTAAATAAATAAGTCATTTAGTACGAAGGATCGTGTGATATCTGGCAACAGTTGGCAACACTGACAAGACGGCAATATTTTCTGTTTAGGAACTGTTCTTATGTGACCCTCACTATATGTTGTGTAAATAGTGCAAATAATCAGATAAATCTAGCAAGTAGCGACGTACTTATAATGAGCTTCAAAATATTACTGAACACAAACATGCTTGAAATAATTATCTCGTCGTCAGTACCAGAGTTAGGCTTAGGCAACCTAGGGCGACTATTTCCAAGGGGGCGGCATTTTCTCCTCTTTTTTCTTTCCTTTTCATTTTCATTTCACAGTGAAATTTGTTTTTAAAACACTAATTGTTGGTAAATCTTTTCTGAAGTTTGTTGTTGAACACCTTGTGGAAGTCTGATATTATTTTGTTATCGCATTGTCGCGGTCGTGGTGAGAGTAAAAGGAAAGTGTGCAGCTGCATAGTTACACGGAGTGCAATGCCGGTATTACGTTATTATAGTTGAAACTGCTTAAATTTAACTTCTTGTCTAAACAAGAATGTATTGTTGGAAATCAAATTTCATGTGTTTATTATTTATCGCTGTGAATATAACCACAACTCTCAATTACATTTCCAATAATATATCGTCAACAATACTATTGAATCACTTTCCAGCATGTGCGCTATATAATTCGATATGGAAAGTTTATTTCGCAAAGAGATCGAATTTATTTTCCAAATTTACTTTATACTTCTTGTGGAAGTAAGAAATATTCGTAATAATTATACCACGAACAAAACCAATGCTTAAAAGTAAACCACAGCCTGCCTTTCACAAATCAGTTTTGTTTCAGGAATGAATAAGTTTCAATATGTTTCTTTGCAACGTGTCTGATGTCAGATCGACTTTGATGACATCATAAAATATGCTTTCTCCGTGGCTAACGAGAAAATATATAGGCTTCGGCACAAAGCGGAGTCACGTGGTTATCATGGTCTAGTCATGGCCATCTTGACAATCGCCTGATATAAATACATGTTCAAAGTTATAAAAAACAAAGGAATTGCTATATTAAACTCATGTTAAACGTGCATTTATATATAAACTTTTTCAATGTTGGCCATGTTATGACTAAGAATGTGACGTTATGCCGTAGCTTGTCTTTCTCGTTAGCCACATGCTTTCTCTGTGAAGAAAGTGCAAAGGAAATCTTTATAATTTACAAGTGAAGTAGATGTATTTTGATTCCAGTAATTTATTGTTTTCTGAATTGTAACATTTCAATTAAAACTAATTTAAACTAAACATGACTTGTATAATAGCTCCTCATAAACTGTTTGTGGGAGTTGGAGGATGGCGGCAAATTTTAGTACTGTCTAGGGGAGTCACTATATTTAAATCCGGCTCTTTGTTCGTCATAATTAAAAAAAAAAAAAAAGAAATTTTGTTGTTAACACACTTATGGACGGTTTCACCCAACATATTTAATTTCAATTCTTACTTAAAGTCTGATTGACACTTAAAGGGACAATGTATTTCACGAACACAAATTGGGTTTAGGGTCTCATTACACTACATTTAAATAAAATTAATTGGTCAATATTAGGTCATTTAAATATTTAATACTGCATTAACGTCGATAATCATCATGGCGAAGACAATGATGAACTTTATATTTGAAATTGTTGATTTTTTACTAAGACGGGTGAAGATAATTTCCGAAAGAAAAGATTATTGTAATATAATGGAGGAAAAATATTTGCAAATGAAGTTTAGGCTAAGCAAAACATCAACATTGCATATTCTGAATAGTAAAGAAGGTGATTAGAATTTCCAAGTAATAGTTAAGTAGGTACTTCATAATTATTTAAGTGATATCAATAAAAGACTATCAACATAACTTTAAACCTAAATCATCTAATAAAAAAAGAACAACATACAAAACTATACCAAATTTCTAGAACTTTTTATAGACTCTAGTTTAACATGGGAAAAACATATCGAATATATATGCATCATGTCATCAAGAGTTATATATTTATTAAAGAAATTAGTAATTTGCGTTTCTCAAAATTATTTAAGATGTGCCTACTTTTCGTTCTTTCAGTCGATAAACCGAAATTCCTTAATTTTTTGGGGAAATTGTATCAATTGTGTCTTGATTTTTTTGCAAAAGAAAACCATTAGAATTTTATGTCAATCAAACTATCTTGAACATTGTCCACCACTTTTCATACAATCACAGATATTAACAGTCATAAATTTATATATATATATATATATATATATATATATATATATATATATATATATTACCTTTAGTAGCCAATATACATGATCATGAAATTACAAATAACGAACAAATTAATATTTCATACTGCAGATTACATAAAACTAGTACAAATTTTTCTGTCATGGGGATGAAATTATATAACAAGCTTCCCAGTCAATATTATGAGTTACCAACCAATAGTTTCGAAACTAGATTTCATAATTGGCTTTTAATTAATCCTTTCTACTCTATAGATGAGTTTTTTTTAACATAAATTCATATGAAATTGTTTTTTAATAAATGAAGTTATTTACATTTAGTTGCAAATATTACATTAAGAGTGAAGTGTTTTCATTAATTTTTAGTTTTCAAAATAATTTGCGTTTTATTGTCCTAATTAGACTTTACTGTTTTCAATTATATGCGTATTTTCAAATGTATGTTTTTCCCCTCTATATTTGTGACGAAACCCATCATTGTACCAGTATGTCTAATGGCTTAATAAATTGAATTGAATTGATACATTTATTGAAGAAACGTTTAATCAATTTTCGATTGCCTACAGTACAGTAACTAAAGAAATATGAATAACGGATTTATCATATAGGCTTACTGTTACATTTAAGGCATTGGAAATAATATCCTGCAATATTCCAACGTGAGAGAGGCAACCAAGACTGCACCTTGACCAGAAATAATTTATCAGAATTAAATTAAGAAAATTTTTAAACCCTAAAAACTTCGTTTTATTTCATTTGAAAAATTAATCGCAAGATCTGTGCTAAAATCCTTAAGGGTAGTAGGTAGTGATGCCTGTGCAATGAAAAAATTTCAGTACAAAAGTTTAGTTCAATATTTCTAGGCTTTTAGTGCTCAGAATGGAATAAAAATTTCCGTGCCTATACAATCAATCATTTAGAATTCAGTGGTATAAAAGACGACTAATTAGTTTTGTATCCAAGTGCAAAATAAAGGCCTTAACTGATAATCTGTTTTCTCAGTGTACCTCATTCTTCAAGTGCACATTACTTGCTACAATCTTCACTCATATACCCTGAGTTTTTTAAGTTATCTAGTAATGCATAATGTAAATTCTAAAGCAAAATTTAGTTAAATATATCACCCCTAGTGAAACAGAAAAAATATTGAACATTGTTTAATATTTCTGCAATTTTTTTCAATGCATATATATTTTTTTCTCGTGTTATGTATACGATATTCTTAAAACCGTAGGTCTACTATGTAAAACACAGGCTGCAGAAAACAATGTAAAAATTTCATGTAAATTGATTCAGTAGCTTCAGAGAAAAATGCACTTAAGTTTGGAAAATGTCAACTTATGGAAAACTGCTTTAAAAAAAAAAGAAGAACATATGAATTACATGCACCTCCAAATTTAAAGAGGCCGCTTAACAGGCTTATCTGCAGAAATACCCCCACAATATTTTTATATTGTTTTAAAGAGCAAGCTTTGCACTTGTTTTTAAAACACAAAATAAAAAATCGGATTTTTGACCCTTAAATGTTGGGAGTGGAGGACAGCGAATATTTTTATAACAAAGTGGAACAAACGCGACAGACCTCCTTTGCAGAGCGAACATCGGCGAATATCGAACTTCGCACACTCGACAAACATCAACCGAACATAGAGCATAGTGCACGACGCTAATTGGAATAGCGCAAATCCATGAAATCTTTACATTTTGCTTGTTGCATGATATTTCCTTGCATCTGTTTCCGTATTATCCTATTTGGTCTTCAACAGACTATTCCTGAAGACAATGAGATGAATTTTTTTACATTGAAATCTTTTCTACTTATTTCCAACCTTTCTGGTTTTGTTCTCAATTCTGCGCATCCGTAGTTTTGTTTACGATTATTTTAATGTAACTATTTTGAGGTTACTACAGCTAATAGGGATTACAAATAATGGACTCTGAGCGAATTTTCTTGTGTTTTGTTTCTCTGTGCGCCTGCGTTTAGTTCCACTTTCAAGCGCTAGAGGTTAGTGTAATCGAGCATATGCTAAGATAATAATTGAGTATAGAGTTGAGACACAGGAATCAAACAACGCCTACCTTATTGCATAATACAGTAACGCTTTGCTTCAAATAAATTCAAGTTAACAGTTTTTCCTTATTTCTCAGTGACGAACTAGTTGTAATAATAATTTTTATAGCCTATTTCAGATATAATAAATTATATTATAAAATAATATAATACATTATAACATTAAGTATCAAATTCGTTTAATATTTGTAAATAGTATAATATAGGCAATATGGTTTTACTTCTCATAAGAGTTTTCTTTTTCTATTTTCAGTGCTATCAAATCATTACATATTTTAATTGTTGTTGGGGTCAACGTCTCAACTCTCATTATAAAGGAACTCTAGAGTCTAGACATTACAGTTAATGACTGATTTATTATTTTATGGATCCAATTTATTTTATTTGAGTACATAATGCACCTAGATGTATTAATTATATGTGCTATATTTCCGCTGTGTCGACTGCTAGCTGGTGTGATATCAGCGCCAGCTCTAGGGAGAAAGCAGAATCTCACGCTCTAGCTACCTTGAAGGTAATTGAAATCAGTCCGGCTACATCAAAGGTGCCGACGTGAAGTGTCCATACTTAATTATCTATACGCTGGTTACTGTATTTATGATGACATTTTATTGTTGTAATATAACAAATGAACTCACTATGTAGGTCACTGCTTACATTAACAAGACACATGGCCTTCGAAATTACGATTTTACCACGATACAGTCACGAAGCTCAATACGTAGGGAATATGCATCCATAGATAGTTGCTAACCACTAGGATCGCTACTATCGCCTCATCACAGACAATGCGAAATAGTACCGGCAAAGTCTATTGTTCCTAGTACCCTCATAAACTCAAGCTTCGTGATTTTACTGTGATTCCGAAGGCCATGATGACTTAATTGGAATTAAATTATTTGACTTTATTTTAAATGTATATTAGTTTGGTGAAATGCAAACAAATTAATATGATTTAACTTCCGTAGGCCTATTTAAGTTAAATTACAATTAGTTAATTGTGGATTAGTAACATGTTGACGAAATCGGCCCTTAGACTATTACTTATGCCTTCTATTAATGGAGAATTTTAACATCTAAGATTGTCATCAACACAAAATAATTTCATTATACCTAACGTACTTGCAGATGTTTTTCCTATACAAATTCCCACCTCTGTGGAGTAGTCTAAAGGTTAGCATGTCAGCGAAATGAGCCCAGGATTCAGCGCCTGAAGTTACCCAGGAAGTGGTGGTGGTGGTGGTGGTGATAGTAGTGGTAGTAGTGGTAGCAGCAGCAGTAGTAGTAGATTACTACGGTGGTGATTATGGTGATGGTGGCAACGATGATGATGATGATGTAGAATATGATGGTGATATTTAGTTTAAAATGGAAAACTTCAATAATAAAAGTTGATTTTCTATTTTATATACACAGAATAGGGTGGTGACGTATGATACTTTGACGTGTTATTAAATTGCCGTATCATAATTTTCTTCAATACAAAAGTGAACTATAATTAAGTATATAGGCTACCTATATATACATATACATAGTGTTCTGCCTAAGGGCAGATCTTTTACTGCAAACCCAGCATTCTTCAATATCTCCTATTTTATGCCTTCCTCTTAGTCTCCGCATATGATCCTATATATGTATAAATAAATAAATAAATAAATAAATAAATAAATAAATAAATAAATAAATAAATAAATAAATAAATAAATAAATAAATAAATAAATAAATATTTTTTAACATAAATGACACTCGAGAGGAAATTAAGCGCAGAATAAATATGGGAAATGAATATTATTAATCGGTTGAGAAGCTTTTGTCATCCAGTCTGCTCTCAAAAAAGCTGAAAGTTATAATTTATGAAATAATTATATTACCGAGTGTTCTGCATGGTTGTGAAATTTGGAATCTCACTTTGAGAGAGGAACATAGGTTAAGAATGTTTGAGAATAAAGTGCTTAGAAAAATATTTGGGGCTACGAGGGATGAAGTTAGCTACAGAAGAATGGAGAAAGTTACACAACGCAGAACTGCACGCAATGTATTCTTTACCTGACGTTTGAGATGGACAGAGCATGTAGCACGTATAAGCGAATCCAGAAATACATTATAGAGTGTTAGTTGGAAGGGCATAGGGTAAAATACCTTTGAGGAGGCTGAGACGTAGATGGAAGGATAATAAAATGGATTTGAGGGAGGTAGGATATTATGGTAGATAGTGGATTAATCTTGCTCAGGATAGGAACGATGGCGGGCTTCTGTTAGGGCGGCAATGAACCTACGAGTTCTCTAAAAGACATTTGTAAGTATAAATATATTGAAAGTGTTCTTTCATCAACTTTATCAGCCTGAGATTTATTTTTGATACTCAACACTGCGTTCTGAAATAACTTACATAAATACTCAAAAGCTGCACTGTAATCCTTACATACCAAGTTCATAGATTGAAAGCTTATCAAGGGTTGTCACTAAGCTATTTCAATAGTACTAGTGGCTTGTGCAGCAAATGCTGCAAACTAAGTTCATTAGACGTTCAAAAAAATTTTTTTCAGATTTATTTTCAATAAAGAATATCAGACATTTTGAAAGTTATTTGCTTCCATTATATTGAAACATACTCCTTTTGAATGGTTTTTTATGCCAAATACGTTTCTTGAACCTATCCACCTTAGTTTTTGAGTTTCAACGCGAAAACGCAAGTAACAATGTCAGGACGATCAGTGAGTTTTTCATGTTGGAGTAAAGCAATAGCTATTTCAGGTCATTGTGGATTGTAGATGAAAGTTAAAAAAAAAAAAAACGTCAAGTTTGCTATGCTTTCGAACAATAGACATAACATCTTGGTATAGCTATTGCATGTAGAGCTTGAAATGTAGAGGGTAAAATCATTTTATCCTGCTAAGAGATCTCGCTGAAATGATCGGGAGACTACATAATTTTGTAGGCCTCTTATTTTATCAGTAAGGAATGACTTTTGGTCTTTCCTTAGGAACTGAAATTTTTGCGCTTTCTCGAGCCAATACTGAAGAGAATCACGCATATAAATCTATACACCACGCCGCCATTAAGTATATGAAAAAGACCCAACTCCATTTGATTAATAACTATAACAATATTTTATTTTTAATAACAATATTATTATCTTACGCAAGTTTGTAATTATGTATAGATAAACATTATGGCATTAACTATAATAATATTCCATTTCTAATGGTAATAATGTTATCAAACTACCTCAAGTTTTGTAGATTTTTATATCCAATACACAGCTATACTCACTAAATTACACACCGCAGAATCAGACCTGTAAATTATTTTTAGTAGCCTAAGTCTTAAAGTTCTTAATAACGAATTGAATTTGAACTCTAAATATGTCAGCAATCCTGCAGGTCATGGCCTTCGTGTAAATAGCCTATTGTTTATTGTATTGTATGTTTTGTTTTATTCTGAAATGTAATTAGGGGAGAGTCGGGTAGTATAGGTCATCGGGTAATATCGGACAGTGAGTTTCTTTCATCTACCACACGATGATAGTACCTGATTGACATGGTTACGTTTCTGTGATGTCGCACAGAGAAATTTAACCAAGTCATTCAGGTACTACCACATGGTGGTAGATGAAAGAAACGCTCTGTCCGATACTACCCGACTCTCCCCTAGTTCTCAAAACTGACGAAAGATGGATTTTGGAAAATAGGTAAATGATGTAGGAAGATTGACATTTCACTGAAAACTACTATTTTTCTGAAAAACTTTGGGTTCCAAGCTTCATAATGAGGGGTCATTTATTAAAATCCGTTCAGCCGTTTTCCCGTAATTTCCATTACCAGTTCAAATTATATATATATATATATATATTATTGAAAGCATATAATATAATCAGGAGAAATGTATGCACGCAGTTAAACATCTTCTTTGAAATGTGGTAATTGTACCACACAACTGAAGGAGCTGTTATTCCTAGTACCAATTGTCTTCTAGTTACCATAATGCAATTTGAGGAATGCTGTGTCACACAGTAACAAAACATAATTCCCGGAGTATGACACTTTATGCAACTCCGATTATTACAACGCAATTAAGCTATGCATCATTACTGAAAGCAAACTACATCTAAAGCAGTTTGGTACAGAGATGATTTCCTCCCTTTTGCTTACAGGAGAAGTCCTGTATGAAATATAACCCAGCACCACTTTCATCTGCAGTCTCATTACAAATATACTTCCCCTTCCAACCAGCTCTCTACAGAGACGGTAGTTATTAAAATATCCCCTAAAACAAAGCTTTATTTGATGTTCATTGTCTTCAGCTTGACAAGGAATTACAATTTTTAATACGGTTAAGTGATGCTATATTTACACAATACGTTCCTCATTCTTCTCGAGGAAAGTTTGTTGCAGTTCCTAACTCTTGTTTCAAGTCTGAAATCCAATAGGATGTCCCTGCTACATTAAAATACCGCTGTTTAGTAAAACACACAAAGTTCGTTCTTTTCATAGAAATAAGGACGTTAGATTACTTTATCCTCTTTTTATAAAGGGGGAATTTCTTAACAATCCTCCTAAGCCGCACTGAAAACTCCAAAGCAAGACATTGTAAATGTATTTAGTTTATATTTTGAACGGTAGTCCTCGAGCAATGTAAGAAATATCAGACGTATTTTTTTTTTACGATTCTGATTTCCAACTGAATTGTAACACAATGGACGCTTAATTCTTATCAATTTAAACTTATTTAAAGCAACATTATACAGTATGCATACTACCACATTACTTACTTACTTACTTACTGGCTTTTAAGGAACCCGTAGGTTCATTGCCGCCCTCACATAAGCCCGCCATTGGTCCCTATCCTGAGCAAGATTAATCCAGTCTCTACCATCATATCCTACCTCCCTCAAATCCATTTTAATATTATCGTCCCATCTACGTCTCGGCCTCCCCAAAGGTCTTTTTCCCTCTGGCCTCCCAACTAACACTCTATATGCATTTCTGGATTCGCCCATACGTGCTACATGTCCTGCCCATCTCAAACGTCTGGATTTTATGTTCCTAATTATGTCAGGTGAAGTATACAATGCGTGCAGCTCTGCGTTGTGTAACTTTCTCCATTCTCCTGTAACTTCATCCCTCTTAGCCCCAAATATTTTCCTAAGAACCTTATTCTCAAACACCCTTAATCTCTGTTCCTCTCTCAAAGTGAGAGTCCAAGTTTCACAACCATACAGAACAAACGGTAATATAACTGTTTTATAAATTCTAACTTTCAGACTTTTTGACAGAAGACTAGATGACAAAAGCTTCTCAACCGAATAATAACAGGCATTTCCCATATTTATTCTGCGTTTAATTTCCTCTCGAGTGTTATTTAGATTTGTAACTGTTGCTCCAAGATATTTGAATTTTTCCACCTCTTCGAAGGATAAATCTCCAATTTTTATAGTTCCATTTCGTACAATATTCTGGTCACGAGACATAATCATATACTTAGACTTTTCGGGATTTACTTCCAACCCTATAGCTCTACTTGCTTCAACAAGAATTTCCGCGTTTTCCCTAATTGTTTGTGGATTTTCTTCTAACATATTCACGTCATCCATATAGACAAGAAGCTGATGTAACCCTTTCAATTCCAAACCCTCTGTGTTATCCTGAACTTTCCTAATGGCATATTTTAGAGTGAAGTTAAAAAGTAAAGGTGATAGTGCATCTCCCTGCTTTAGCCAGCAGCGAATTGGAAAAGCATCAGATAGAAACTGACCTATACGGACTCTGCTGTAAGTTTCACTAAGACACATTTTAATTAATCGAACTAGTTTCTTGGGAATACCAAATTCAATAAGAATATTATATAAAACTTCTCTCTTAACCGAGTCATACGCTTTTTTGAAATCTATGAATAACTGATGCACTGTACCCTTATACTCCCATTTTTTCTCCAATATCTGTCGAATACAAAAAATCTGATCAATAGTCGATCTATTACGCCTAAAACCACATTGATGGTCCCCAATAATTTCATCTACATATGGAGTTAATCTTCTCAAAAGGATATTCGACAAAATTTTGTACGACGTCAACAAAAGTGATATTCCTCGAAAGTTACTACAGTTAGTCTTGTCCCCCTTCTTAAAAATGGGTACGATTATGGACTCCTTCCATTGTTCTGGTACATCGTATTATGGTAGAAGTGATCATGAATTTAAAATTAAAACTAAAGAACACAGGACAGATTGTCGGTAAATTTTAATTCCTGAACATAAATATAAAGACTGAGCTTCCTCAGTAATTTTGAGAACTATCCTTCCCTAGAAAACTTTGAAATAAATTTAAGACGTCATGTGAATTAGCTAATCAAGGTGATATGTAATTTATTAAGTTTGAACGTAATTAATTAACCGGATATACAACTAGAATGCATAACTAAGTTAATGTGTAATTCATTAAGTTGATATATAATTAAGTTTATGTAGTATATGCAATTAAATTGATGTGTAATTAATTAAGTTTGTACGTGATTATGTTGGTATATATTTAAGTTGATGTGTAAGTAATTGAAGAGTCCACTGCAAGAATGATGGATGTCACTTTCTTGTCGAAAATGAACCAAGACTGTCAATGCATAGCTTAAGACATATAGAATGTACATAGAGAGTTACATACCATAAACACTGATAGTCACTGTCCAGTAATGATCGGAAAATCACAGTTAAGCTTTGAGCGCTAAGCATTTCAAACTTTCAATTGCTTCTCCTGCAAAATGTATTCCAAATGACATCCATCATTCTTGCAGTGGACTCTTCAATTATGTTGTTGTACAATTAAGTTGATGTGCAATTGATTAAGTTAGTATACGTATAAATTATTAAATTCACATATAAATAAATTAACATGTACTTAATCAGGTTCACATAACGAAGCTGTTGTTTAAAATAATCTAAATAATAGCTTCGTTTGCGTATCTTGTTGCTATTCTTCTTGTTATATTACAATATTATCGTTACTGTTATAAAATTTATGTAAATGCGATGCTGCCATTTGGCATATGCTGATTTGCAATTAATCTATACTAATAATAAATATGTAGCCGACATTTTTCTGGTAATTTTCGGTTTTCCAAAATAATTGGTCCTAACATATATAATTAATCACCCTGAAACCGAAAATCGCTTTTTTGAAATTTTTGTTTGTATGTCTGTCTGTATGTTTGTTACCTTTTCACGCGATAATGGCTGAACGGATTTCGATGAAAATTGGAATATAAATTAAGTTCGTTGTAACTTAGATTATAGGCTATATGGCATTCAAAATACATTATTTAAAAGGGGGGTTATAAGGGGGCCTGAATTAAATAAATCGAAATATCTCGCTTATTATTGATTTTTGTGAAAAATGTTACATAACAAACATTTCTTTAAAAATCATTTGCGATAAGTTTTATTCCTTGAAACATTTTGATAGGACTGATATTTAATGAGATAAATGAGTTTTAAAATTAAAATAACTGCTATCTAAGGCCGTGTAATGAATTAAAAAACAAATGACTTCGTCTATAAGGGGCCTTGGACGGTAACAATCGAAAGCTATGAAAGATAGCCTACAGAAGCTAAATTAACCGATTTGTATAATTAATTATTATTTCACCATTGGAAAGTGTAGTTTCTCTAGATGGACATAATGCTATAATGTTATTACAGTAACTTCTGATACAATATAATATAATATAATATAATATAATATAATATAATATAATATAATATAATATAATATAATATAATATAATATAATATAATTTAAGTTATTTGAAGGGTTCAGAACCATAGTGGGCCAAGCGCCATTTACTGAATACGTAGAAAACAAGGGTTAAAATTAAGTTATTACCATAATTCAATGGAAACCTATAACAAGTAAAATAAAATATACACATTAAATCTAAATGATGCCAATCTTCATTAAACTATGGTTGCATGTAATAAAAATTAAGAAACATGTTAAAGGAATTGTCATTGCACCAAATGAGTGTCTCTGGACCAAAATTATCGTATTTTAATTATTTGGATGCAATTTAAATTAAGTAACATATTAAACGATTTATCCTTCTATCAAACACGAATGTTCCCTGGATCAAATGTCCTATTTTAATTATGTAATTACTTTATATTTATTTCTAACAGGTGCAGCGGAGCGCACGGGTACGGCTAGTAATAAATAAAAATACAATACATGTAATCAGGAATCTGTATGTCGGATCATGGCCCATTTAATGTGGCTGAAGTGTGATTTTACAACTTATTGTAATTTCACGTGTACAGAAATTATAGAATCAGAAGTCATAATTAAAAATCATGTTGCCGACTTTTGAACGACGCCCAGTTGTTAAGCTATGTCGATTATCTTCCCTTCAGATCTAAACAAAGACGGTGTAAAACGGAAAATATTCAGCGATGAATTGCTGGAGCATATTTTTCTAGCAGCGCCGCTACGACAACATTTCGAGACGGTTTGTACAGGGGGCGCACTGCGCAGACTCCGCGGATATGGTCAATGTTTCCAAGGGCGGCAGGCTGGCTGGTTGGCCCGTACCGGCCCGTAGCAGGGCTGGGCTCATTTTAACCTCATGTTTTGGCGGAGAGGGGGAAGTCACACCCTATCCTCCCTCATTACCCCTCTCCAAAAACTATTCTCAACCCCTTGGCTGCTAGCACAAAGCAACCCGCAATGCGGCCGGCCGTCGCTCCTTGCATCTTCAGCTCCTACAGGATGAAACAGAGCAGACACTATCACAAGAAGAGGGCTCAGCTCTTGCAGTATGCAGCCACGAACCATGGCGAAATTAACACGCAACTGATAGTAAAATACATGGTGCGAATATAGCCACGTGGATAAGTTTAATTTTTTTTTATATTCATACGATTAAAGAGTAGTGAGTGGAACGGAGAAAAATTCTCTCCCGCACCGGGATTTGAACCCGGGTTTTCAGCTCTACGTGCTGATATTTGACTTAAACTGAGACGATTCGATCCGACACCGGGATGGGAATCCGGTGTGGCTTACAAGGAGAGGACACGCTCTATATATCACAGAATTAAATAACGATGAAAGAGTACGATGAAAGAGTAATGGAGAAAAATTCTCTCCGGTGCCGGGATTTGAACCCGGGTTTTCAGCTCTACGTGCTGACGCTTTATCCACTAAGCCACACCGGATTCCACCCCGGCGTCGGAAGAATCGTCTCAGTTTTAAGTTCCAAATCTTGGGTTCCCTCTAGTGGCCGCCCTCTGCAATACGTCATAGATATCTATGAACCTAGGACCGAAGTCCACACATGTGCTGAGGTGCACTCGTAATGAGTGACTGGTTGGCCGGGATCCGACGGAATAAGCGCTGTCTTAAATCACAAAGTGATTTACGCATATCATATATATTATTATTATAATGTACCGAAGTGCATATGATATTTCCATGCAGATATTCTGCGTCATCACACGATGAAAGAGTAATGGAACGGAGAAAAATTCTCTCCGGCGCCGGGATTTGAACCCGAGGCCACACCGGATTCCACCCCGACGTCAGAAGAATCGTCTCAGTTTTAAGTTCCAACTCTTGGGTTCCCTCTAGTGGTCGCCCTCTGCACTACGTCATAGATATCTATGAACCTAGGACCGAAGTCCACACATGTGCTGAGGTGCACTCGTAATGAGTGACTAGTTGGCCGGGATCCGACGGAATAAGCGCTGTCTTAAATCACGAAGTGATTTACGCATATCATCTATGTTATTATAATGTACCGAAGTACATATGATATTTTCATGCAGATATTCTGCGTCATCATACGATGAAAGAGTAATGGAACGGAGAAAAATTCTCTCCGGCGCCGGGATTTGAACCCGGGATAGTGGATAAAGCGTCAGCACGTAGAGCTGAAAACCCGGGTTCAAATCCCGGCGCCGGAGAGAATTTTTCTCCGTTCCATTACTCTTTCATCGTATGATGACGCAGAATATCTGCATGGAAATATCATATGTACTTCGGTACATTAAAATAATATATATAAATAATATATATAGAATTAAATAAGATTTTGTGCGAGATCGTGCGTATTTGCTTGGTTTCCGCACAAAACCAATCCGCGGAAAGTCTAAAATTCCACATTCAGTATTCCCAACCTAACACACATAACAATTTCCCTCTTCTTACCGCATAAGTGACATATTGATTTTTACTGCTTTAGGCTTTTAACATATTATTTTTAGAGACGTTCAATATACTTACTTACTTACTTACAAATGGCTTTTAAGGAACCCGAAGGTTCATTGCCGCCCTCACATAAGCCCGCCAGCGGTCCCTATCCTGTGCAAGATTAATCCAGTCTCTATCATCATATCCCACCTCCCTCAAATCCATTTTAATATTATCCTCCCATCTACGTCTCGGCCTCCCTAAAGGTCTTTTTCCCTCCGGTCTCCCAACTAACACTCTATATGCATTTCTGGATTCGCCCATACGTGCTACATGCCCTGCCCATCTCAAACGTCTGGATTTAATGTTCCTAATTATGTCAGGTGAAGAATACAATGCGTGCAGTTCTGTGTTGTGTAACTTTCTCCATTCTCCTGTAACTTCATCCCGCTTAGCCCCAAATATTTTCCTAAGCACCTTATTCTCAAACACCCTGAACCTATGTTCCTCTCTCAGAGTGAGAGTCCAAGTTTCACAACCATACAGAACAACCGGTAATATAACTGTTTTATAAATTCTAACTTTCAGATTTTTGGACAGCAGACTGGATGATAAAGCTTCTCAACCGAATAATAACACGCATTTCCCATATTTATTCTGCGTTTGATTTCCTCCCGAGTGTCATTTATATTTGTTACTGTTGCTCCAAGATATTTGAATTTTTCCACCTCTTCGAAGGATAAATCTCCAATTTTTATATTTCCATTTCGTACAATATTCTGGTCACGAGACATAATCATATACTTTGTCTTTTCGGGATTTACTTCCAAACCGATCGCTCTACTTGCTTCAAGTAAAATTTCCGTGTTTTCCCGAATCGTTTGTGTATTTTCTCCTAACATATTCACGTCATCCGCATAGACAAGAAGCTGATGTAACCCGTTCAATTCCAAACCCTGCCTGTTATCCTGAACTTTCCTAATAGCATATTCAAGCGCGAAGTTAAAAAGTAAAGGTGATAGTGCATCTCCCTGCTTTAGCCCGCAGTGAATTGGAAAAGCATCAGATAGAAACTGACCTATACGGACTCTGCTGTATGTTTCACTGAGACACATTTTAATTAATCGAACTAGTTTCTTGGGAATACGAAATTCAATAAGAATATCATATAATACTTCCCTCTTAACCGAGTCATATGCCTTTTTGAAATCTATGAATAACTGATGTACTGTACCCTTAGACGTTCAATATACAGTAGTAATAATTATAAATTTGAAACTTACCACTGCAATTTCACCTAAATTGCACTGTTAATTATTGTTTTTAAATATTTGCAAAAAATAAGTAAACTCTACAACTCCACTAAAGTTACTGTATTCATGATGCAAGTAACATTAAGGAAGCCGTGAAAAAATCAACAAGATTCCAGACTAATCGTAGACTGGGGGGGAAAAAAAAGACAGACGTATATCATGGCCTGCTGGAGTATAGTAAACACAGAATAGTAATATACGTTACAAGAGCGGTATGTTGACGTTTTCATGTTCGAGGAAAAGATTGAAAAAGCGAAACGTAGATGAGCTTTTTTAATTTCCGAGAACATGAAAACAAACCTACCGTTCGTGTATCGTACATTATTTTGTGCGAAGATCGTTTATTACATACCTGAAAGACGAATTTCTGATTAGTTGCAATGAAATCTCCATCTTGGTTTCTGTTTAATGACGGCAACTTCGTAAAACCACAATATCTTTCTTCAACATTGTTGCTATAAAATATTTTCTGTGTTTACTATACTCCAGCAGGCCGTGACATACGTCTGTCTTTTTTTTCCCCCCAGTCTATAAATGCGAACTTAAAACAAACGGTAAGGTTATGTAATGATTTATATTTCATTTTAATATTTTAACAATATTATTTATATAACATATTGCAGTAATAACATCGGCATCTGGAATCTTGTTCATTTTTTCACGGCTTCCTTAATGTTACTTTTATCAAGAATGCAATAAGTTTCGTGGAGTAGTAGACTTCACTTAATTTTTGCAAATATTTAAAAACAATAATTAACATTGCAATTTAGGTGCAATTGCAGTGGTAAGTTTCCAATTTATAATTATTACTATGTTAAAGGTCTCTAAAAATAATATGTTAAAAGCCTAAAGCAGTAAAATGAATGTCGCGCTTAAGCGGTAAGAAGAGGGAAATTGTTATGTGTGTTACGTTGGGAATACTGAATGTGGTATTTCACACTTACCGCGTATTGGTTCTGTGTGGAAAACAAGCAAATACGCACGATCTCGCACAAAACATTTTAAAGCAACAATGTTGAAGATAGATATTGTTTTGCAAATTTGCCGTCATTGAACAGAAACAAAGATGGAGATTTCATTGCAACTAATTAGAAATTCCTCTTTCAGGTATGTAATAAATGATCCTTGCAGAAAATAATGTACGATACACGAGCGGTATGTTTTCTTTCAATTCTCGGAAATTAAAAAAGCTCAACTACGTTTCGCTTTTTCAAACTTTTCCTCGAACATGAAAACTTCAACATAACGCTCTTGTAACGCATATTACTATTGTGACATGAAAAGTATAAGACGTGCTGTTTAAAGTCATACCTGGTATGGGTGGCCAATGACCCCTCGTTTTGAAAATATTGGCTATTGTTTGTGACATACTTCCGTTAGGTGTCTAATAGGGAAACATTAAACTGTGTAACGGCGTAGCTCAAATGGTTGGATGCTGAGTTGTCATCCAGGCAACTTGAGTTCGAATCCTAATGCCTTCTCATTTTTTAAAGGTTGATAATAATAATAATAATAATAATAATAATAATAATATTATTATTATTATTATTATTATTATTATTAATTTTTTTTATTCACTTTCAGTTGTCAGCTCCTATATTCAAAGCCATGTTGAAATATGTGTGGTATGCATCAAAATTAATAAACGAATGAGAAGTGTTTGTGAATGTGAATGATATCTGTTTCGCAGTAGAAGTGCGGAAAAATGTGTGACTGTGGACAACCTTCTTTCATTTGCTGTGCATGGTGCAGGAAATATGACATTTATCATAATGAATCGATGCACAATGAAGTGGAATAGCTGCTACAGAAGCAGAACAGCCACCAGTGACACATCTTACCTGCCTACATGAGCAATATTTCATTGTTTATCCTTTACAATACAATCTTAGCTAATTATAATTTGTTTAAAACATGATGAAGCGTTCAATACATTGAGAAATATGATATATGTAAATAGATTACTGTGATCACGATATTAATCATTATTAAAAGAAAAAAAAATAGGACCAGTTAAGATTCGAACTTAGGTTGCCTGGATAACAACTCAGCATCCAACCATATGGGCTACGCTGTTACACAGTCCAATGCTTCCCTATTGAGCACCTAACGGAAGTATGTCACAAACAATAGCCAATATTTTCAAAACGAGGGGTCATTGGCCACCCATACCAGGTATGACTTTAAACAGTACGTCTTATACTTTCATGTCACAAAATCTTATTTAATTCTGTGATATACAGAGCGTGTCCTGTCCTTGTTAGTGGATAAAGTATCAGTACGTAGAGCTGAAAGCCCGGGTTCAAATCCTGGTGCCGGAGAGAATTTGTCTCCGTTCCACTACTCTTTCATCGTACGATGACGCAGAATATCTATATGGAAACATCATATGTACTTCGGTAAATTAAATAATATATTTTTATATTAAGCTTTTCGTCAAAATTCTGGAAAAAAAATACTGTATCATATTATGTGTCGCGACCAGAACATAGTACGGAATGAAATTATAAAAATTGGAAACTTATTCTTTGAACGGGTTGAAAAATTCAAATACTTTTGAGCAACATTGATAAATATAAATGACACTCGAGAGGAAATTAAACGCAGAATAAATATGGGAAATGCCTATTATTATTCGGTTAAGAAGTTTTTGCCATTCAGTCTACTCTTAAAAACGCTGAAAGTTAGAATTTATAAAACAGTCATATTACTGGTTGCTCTGTATGGTTGTGAAACTTATACTCTCATTTTGAGAGAGGAACAGAGGTTAAGGGTGTTCGAGAATAAGGTGCTTTGGATGGAAAAAGTTACACAACGCAGATCTGCACACATTGTATTCTTCTCCCGACTAAATAGTAACATTAAATCCAGAGTTTGAGATAGACAGGACCAGTAGCACGTATGGTGAATCCAGAAATGCGTGTAGAGTGTTAATTGGGAGACCTGAGAGACAAAGACCTTTGGAGAGGCCGAGACGTAGCTGGGAGAATAGTATTAAAATAGATTTGAGGGAGATGGAATATTATGGTATAGATTGGATTAATCTTGCTCGGTATAGGGATTGATGGCGGGCTTATGTGAGGGCGGCAATGAACCCTTTGGGTTTGGGTTTTCTAAAAACTATTTGTAAGTAAGTAAGTAAATAAATAAATAAATAAATAATAATAATAATAATAATAATAATAATAATAATAATAATAATAATAAAAAAGAACATGATATCGAAGAAGTACATTATTGATTCAATGAGCATGTGAAATTTAAATTTTAAATGCTCAATTATCAATATTTACGTCATATGCATACATAAAGATTCGAAGGATCCGAAACGGAGCTAAAGAACATCAAAGAAATAGGAACAATACTCACAGATTAGAAAATGTTTCAATGAATTTCATGTAGGCTATTTTCTAAATCGTTGGAAGAATTATAATGCAAGGGAAAGAGAAGTAATGTTTAGGCAATATCAGCAAAGCAACAAATGCATGTACGATCTTCGAAACTGCTTCCATGACAGCACACGGTAATGCTAGGGTAGGCCTACAACTTGAATTCAACTACACTCATCTGTCTTCACGAAGAGAATTTATAGTAAGAGACACTGCTCAAAGAGAAAGCAGGAACGAAATGTAGGTCTATAACGAATAGAATGACGTTAACACTTTGACAGAAGAACAGAGGCTAAGGGTGTTTGAGAATAAGGTGCTTAGGAAAATATTTGGGGCTAAGAGGGATGAAGTTACAGGAGAATGGAGAAAGTTACACAACACAGAACTGCACGGATTGTATTCTTCATCTGACATAATTAGTAACATTAAATCCAGACGTTTGAGATGGGCAGGGAATGTAGCACGTATGAGCGAATCCAGAAATGCATATAGAGTGTTAGTTGGGAGGCCAGAGGGAAAAAGACCTTTAGGAGGCCGAGACGTAGATGGGAAGATAATATTAAAATGGATTTGAGGGAGGTGGGATATGATCATAGAGACTGGATTAATCTTGCTCAGGTAGGGACCATTCGCTAATGGCAATTATGTCAATGCGTCTGTTACTGCCATTGTCGGCAGTTCCATGGACTTTTTCATAGACGGTGTATTTTATTGTTCTAAGGGCATCGGCCAATTTAGTTTTAATTGCATGGTGCCTATGTATACGCAATGTTTCGCCATAAGGGCAGGCTCCCAGGACATGTCCAAGTGTTTCTATCTCACTGAGGCATCGCCTGCAGTGGTTGTCCTGAGACCTACCGGGTATGGCTCTTACAGCGCTTACGTTGGCAGTCATCTTGATAGCCTCCTTCCATTCACCGCTAGTCATTACATCGGGCTTAGTTATCCATTTGTTAGAGGGAGTGAATTCACTGTATAGAATAACGCCTTTTCCCTTTTGAGGTAAGTTGCACTATGCGTTGTACTATCGTTGGCGTAATTCGGTCCTAATTTTTCTGGTGTTTATTACTGCTCTTGTAGAAGTTAGGAGTGTGTTCAGTTTTTATAATTTTTGTGTGTTTAGTTTGGATAGTCTGTGTGTATGTTTAGACTGTAGCCTATAATTTGTGTGTTCAGTTTGTATAGTTTCTTTTGTAGGTATTTAGTTTGTATAAATTATGTCATAAGTCTGTATAGTTTTCGTGTTAGTTTGTATAGTTTGTTTATGTGTTTAGTTTGTAAGTGTATAGTGTAAGCTCTCTTGGACTGGCTCCCCAAGTGTAGTAGATCTTCAGCTCATCCTACACTACAGTAGGATGCCGTTGCCCTTATGGGATTCAGGCTTTTCATATTTCATATATATTACGCAAAGAGAGACAACAATTCTGCGAAGATTATACGTCAAGACAGGTCTAAGTCTCCGCTTGATAGTAGGACATCTCATTACAAATACACCTCACGAGCAAGATGAGCCTTCAAATTAAACTGAGACCGGAAGATTCAGCCGCCAATACAACACCAGACATGACAAACTGTTGACAAGCGTAGTCAACGTGCGTAGTTCATTGACATCTCTGTCCCCAACGACCACAACACACAGCAAAAATACAAAGAGGAGATCAATAAGTACATCCCCCTGACAATTCAGATTGAAAGAGTCTGAAAACAAAACAGCGTACGCAGTTTTTCTTTCGTCTTGTCTCCATTTGGTTTCACTTCGGTATGATTTGCAAACATCGCAGTATTTTGAGTCTGCCTACCCAAACACACAACAGCGCATAGCAGTTGTGAACATTAAGGCATGGATATTGCGAACATGTCAGAGTTCGTCAGAATAAACATCGAAGAA